>NC_135506.1:23632471-23706482 GCF_052857255.1 Amblyomma americanum | reverse complement strand
GCCGTATTGTAGGGCTCCGGATTAATTAATCTCTTGGTGCTCCAGGATTTCGATCCCTTGGCTTTGGATTTAGGCAGCCAAAACCCTTAGCCACTGAGCCAGTCTGGCGGCTCGCTTCACGCAACGACTACAGGCTAATTATTTATTCTCTATCTTCCGCTAGTAGTGGTTATGTACGTCAGCCTCGCTAAGGCTGCATTAACACTGGCATGCAGCTACGCAGGTTTCACAAAATAGGTGCTCTTAAAAAACTGAGGTCTTTATTTACAGGCGCATAAAATTATTAATGTAAAGTATGCTTTATTTTTGTATTAGATCGTGACAGCGGCGCATGCGCGCTTCGCTTCACTTGTCATGTAGACAAAGCTGTGACTCTTTATGCTGGCCACATAAGCACGCACGCCATGAGGGGGCGCCCATGACCGAGTATTCTAGTTCACTATATCCACGGTGTCCGAGGAGAAAGCGCGCGTCCGGATGAGCAGATCCAATCTACAGGGAGGACGAGGCAACAAATTTTCGCCCGCTACGCCCCACTGACTGGTGGCGCCATCTTCCCGCAGCCCACACACATACAAATGCACACGCACGCGGCTAAGACATACAAGACACGCACGTGAACTCACGTCTTCATTCCAAAGCCAAGCAGAACGTGGACAGTTTATATTTCACTCGAGGGGCATTGAGCGCTTCTCCGCGCAGGCATTGGTAGATTTTTTTTTGATTGGGTTCACCGAAGCGTTGAAAGTAACGAAACGAAAAAAGAGGGCTAAATAAGATCACCCTCATTTATTTATTAGCGCTTGACTTTTCGTCTGCTAGCGAAGTGTGTTTTCTTAAGCTCCCATTAGTTCTTCGCCCCAATTTTGAAGACAGTGTTTAGAAAAGTAAAAGGAAGAAAACAAGTAACAAAATAACGCAAGTAAACCGAGTAGGAAGGGTGTGAACGTGGAATAGTAGAGGCTCTGAATGCGTTCGAACAAATGTGACCTGCTACAACCGAACCTCATCCTAAGCTAACGACAACGACAAAGTTCTCCGTGCTACCCTTACAAAGATTTCTCTAGGCACTCTGTAGACTGTCATAGACTTCTGTCTATAATGTCTATAGACTTTCTATAGACAAACTCTAGAGAAAACTCTATAGGAAATACAAATCCTATAGGCAGTCTATTGGCAATCTATAGATGTAGGGCCATACACTTTTAGTAGTCTTTTGTCTATAGACAGCCTACAGGCTGTGAACAGACAAAAAGAAATATCTATAGGAAGGTAATAGTCTATAAGAACTCTATAGACTGTATATAGACCATTTTTGCAAGGGTACAGGGTTGCATGACGTGTGCCGTCCGCCGAGTAATGTGGAGACAGGATTAAGAAGCGGGAGGGGGGGGGGGGGGTGGAGGGTGTGTGGTTTGAAAAGCAGTGCACTTCGGGCAGACAAGTGCAGTGGGCGGAACTGATCCCACTATCCGCTTCTACAGAGCAAGCAACCGCGCCGGTCCTTTCCATCTTGTTCAAACAGTCACGCTCTGGGCTTCGACCGTGCGCCGCCCTAAGCAGGGAGGCTGCGGCGCCGTGTGTACTTAGACATAGTGACCTCCCCCCCCCCCCCCCCCCCCCTCATTTTGGAGGCGTTCTGGTGTGAAAAGCAAACAGGCGGGAAAAGACGGCCGCCGGTTCCTCTTTGGTCGGACGATGGAAAAGGAGGCCGTATGACACCACCGATGTACCGATGGCAAAAAGGCACACACATTGAAAAGACGCACGCAGCACACACAAAAGAAAAAGAAAAGTTATAAGAAACCCGGGGGCCTGTTCGCAGAGAGGTTGGCCACTTTACCCTCGTTGACCACGGAGTGGAAGGAAAAATAAGTCAGCCGACTGGAAATAAGGAAACGGTAGAGGACGCAGACGAGAACTTGCGTGAAAAGGAAATATAAAAAGTAATAAAAGAGGGGTGACAGGAGAGTAAGCAGACGAAAATGTCAGTAGAATAGTAAGCAGACGAGAACTTAGGAGAGTAAGCCGTCGAAAATGTCAAAGAAATGAGGTGATAAAATTGTAAAAAATTCAGAAAGAAAACTAAAAGACGAGAAAAAGAGTATACACAATATTGCAGTAAAATAGAGGAGAAGTAAGCACAAAACTAAAAGCTACCACGGTCCACGGAGAGGCGATTCGCGAGCAGCGCGGTATCTTCTGAAGAAATTTGGGACGAGTACGCTCGCGGACAGACACTACCCAAGACCCGGCCGTGAACTCAAAAGTGGCCCCGGCGTCGTAACAGCAAGAGGCCGTAAAAGGCTCCCCACCTCACAGTGCAAATGTTTATTTTGAAACCGTGCTGTTACCGCCGCTTGGCCCTGCTTACTTTTTTTTCTTGTGCCCGGCCTCAGAGATAATAAACATCAAATGAAGAAAAAAACATCAACCAAAAACATCAAATAAAGGAAGCGTAGAATACTTCGCTGTATTCCGACACTAGAGTCGCCATGGTTCTTTACTGCCATTTGACCCATGGTGTCCGCCTGTATGAATGCTGTGACGATGGGATTTGTGGGTAAAAATCCTCGAGTTTGCAAAAATCATGCATCGAAATCTGAAGGTCGGGTTTTATTCTGTGAAGGTCACCGATTGTAAGACTCCCTCCATTCGAGCCGCTCAGCCAGAAATGCAGCACCGCCAGTATGAGTTTCGAACTTTCGACACAATATAAGAACAGTTAAAACACAGATACATAAAAGAAAACGCTGCGCTGTTTTTTGCTGTGACGAACATCGTAAAAGAGTTGAGAGTATTTAGATTCATCTCATTTGCTATCTGGTTTGGTTTGGTTTATGGGTGTTTAACGTCCCAAAGCGACTTATGCTATGAGGGACGCCGTAGTGAAGGGCTCCGGAAATTTCGACCACCTGGGGTTCTTTACCGTGCACTGACATCGCCCAGTACACGGGCTTCTAGAATTTCGCCTACATCGAAATTCGGTCGCCGTGGCCGGGATCGAACCCGCGTCTTTCGGGCCAGCAGCCGAGCGCAATAACCACTCAGCCACCGCGGCGGCTCATTTGCTAATCTACCCATAGATATCTATTCCCTGGACTTTCTCCCACGCTCCTCTGATCTGTGTTTCGAAGAATAGGAGTGGTGGTGGGTGGTAGAGCTTTTTATTAAAAATAATAGTAAAAAGGAAGAAAAGATCTTTGCTAGCCCCGGCATCTGCCATCGATACTGAAGCACCTGAGCTGGGGCAGCGGAAATAAAGGATAGCAGGCAGAATGTAGAAATGAAGTGAAAGAGGTTGAGGGGACAGAAAGAGAGGATAGGGGGAGAAGTAATATATACAAACTATTTACACAATCAGAAATGTGTCCAGGTTGTGCGCGTGATTAGTTCATTTTAGAGGAATTAAATCACACACGCGCACAGCACTGTGTTGGCTACAACTGGAGTGGGGAGTCCAGGGTAGAGTGGTCGATGTAATAATAATAAATAATAATTGGTTTTTGGGGGAAAGGAAATGGCGCAGTATCTGTCTCATATATCGTTGGACACCTGAACCGCGCCATAAGGGAAGGGATAAAGGAGGGAGTGAAAGAAGAAAGGAAGAGAGAGGTGCCGTAGTGGAGGGCTCCGGAATCATTTCGACCACCTGGGGATCTTTAACGTGCACTGACATCGCACAGCACACGGGCGCCTTAGCGTTTTGCCTCCATAAAAACGCAGCCGCCGCGGTCGGGTTCGAACCCGGGAACTCCGGATCAGTAGTCGAGCGCCCTAACCACTGAGCCACGCGGGGGGGGGGGGGGGGGGGGGGGGTGCTTGCTGAGCCAACTTCACTCTTTGATCCAAGGTCTCGCTGATGAGGGCCACCTCCCACCGCTCATATGTCGGGTTGCACATCGATAAATATTTTAACGCGAAGCGTTAAGAAGCCCACGTTGAAGAAAAATCTGCGTCGGCGTCGTTGACTGTGATCGAAAATGCGCTAAAAATTCGTAGAGAAGCTAATCTGAGTTTGCCACCCAGGTCATGCGACCTTGTGGCGTCACGTAACGCAGGGGATGCGATGGCAACCAAGGCTCACCGTCCATCGCATCGCAGAAATTCCAGGGAACCATCCAAGAAAAATGTAATAAGTGTCTCTTCCAAACACTTTGAGAATGAAACCTTAGGACAGCACCAATTCCGTACTCATCTCGGATCCTTCCATCAAGACAATGAAATAAAAAAGTCCATACAGGGAAATTTTTCTTTCATTTTTCTTAGCTTTTTTTACCATGGGTGCAGTGAACAATGCACTGAAACCAATGTTTTACGCCCGGCGCTCTGGGTGTTCCAGGAACTCGCGCGCAACGCATTTGTTGATTGATGGAAAGGCTTCTACCCCTCTCGCGCCTTTGGGACGTGAGCTTTTTCATCTGGAATCCACCGCGGAGGGCAATATTACTCAAGGGGAGCTTTTTCCCCCCAATTACTGCGTCACAATAGAAATACTTCAATCTATACTACCCAGAGCCAATTATCCTGAATTTTATATGAAAACGGTGGAGGGCACAGTAAAAAAGGTGGCAGTTTGAAATAAATAAAAAAAAGCAATAAAAGTGTGCGCGACTCGATATGCATGGTGATATTGAGTTTGCTTGCTGGTTGAGGAGGAATCCGTGAACATAGCCCACGGTTTCGTCTTGCATATCTAACGTGAGGAGATACATCGGAAAAGACTATAGGATGTACTGAAGCGTCAACTGTGTTTAGTGTTTCTTCATATGGTGCGAAATTGCGTTGCGTTTTATATTTCGTAGTATATAATCTTTTCTTCCCGAAGTTCGAGTCTTAACTTTCCCGAAATTTGTATACATCTAAAAACATTGCATAGCTACACTAAGTATATTTGTAAACACGACATATTTCTCCTTTTAAACCGTATCTGCACTATTACTCGCAAGCCGCCGCAGTGGCAGAGTGGTTACGGCGCTCGGCTGCTGGCCAAAAGACGTGGGTTCGATCCCGGCCGCGGCGGTCGAACTTGGATGGGAGGCGAAATTCTAGAGGCCCGTGTGCTGTGCGATGTCAGTGCACGTTAAAGAACCCCAGGTGGTCGAAATTTCCGGAGCCTTCACTACGGCGTCTCTCATGGCCTGAGTCGCTTTGGGACGTTAAACCCCGTAAACCACAAACCAAACTATTACTCGCATGCAGTGCCCACCTCGTAAGCCTGCCGAAACTGAATCGCTCGCCAGTATACGCTACCCTCGATCCGGGAGACTTAGTGAATTGGCGCCGTGTGTCCCAAACTCTTAAGGCAAGGTCTCAGCAAAATTCTCTCATTTAGGCAGGCAACACAGAAGTTCATTACAGTTCTCGTCGCTGGCAGCGCGCTAATAAGGCTCAGGCTGCAAGCCATAATCCTTATAGTTTCGCTATATAAGCCGCTTACCTCATAATCGCCCAGAGCCTAAGCGTTACCGAGTCAAATAGGTTCACCGTGCTTTATGATCTTCTGGCGGCGGCGTTAATTACGGACTTGCGCTGCGGGTTATGGGTGCACTGGTTCGTCGTCTAGGCAGTTTGCGCGAGTGCATCTTCAAAGCGCCGTCAGGCGCACCATTTTCCCTTTTGCCTCAGTTCGTGTGGGTGGCCGGTACGCTTACGAGTTTTTATGGGCACAAAAACGCATCACGAAACCGCCTTTCTGTAGTGTTCGTAATGTTTTTTCTGCATCTCTAGTATTCACCATAGGATAAATCAAGTGGTAATAATCGGTTCTTTCTATTGATTTAGGCAGATCAGCAAACGCGAGCCGAAAGATCAGCGCACATATATTTTTGGATTTCGTTGCCTTTCGAACCACGACCGGTCTGGCTTAGTATGAAACCTTTATTGATAGATTGATTTTTTGGTTTACTGACTGACTGAAAAAGAAATGCTGTTAACTCTTAGTTATGCCTTAGCTCTTGGATAAAGATTTACTATCTGCTAGAGTTCTTTTATGTTTTCGAAATATACGTAAATGAGCATTTCTGCATTTCGCTTCCGACGGGAGCTCATGGGATCGGTCCTGGTGTGTTACATGTATGCTGTTCCTTTTTAAAATACTGCTACATTTTCACTGGTAGCGCCAAACTCTGCATACAGACATTGCGACGGAGGCTTTAGGTGGATTTTGTAAGACCGCTTAGAGTCTTCATGTTGGTATTTTTATCGCATATGGAGCAGTGGCTACTCGTAACAACTGCGTCTCTGGTAGTCGCACCCAGAGGACCCCCCCCCCCCCCCCCCACCCCCCCCCCCCCCCCCCCCCCCCCCTTGAGCCTTCGGAAGGCCCCAGATCTGCACACACACTGATCTACGCCGTCCAAAAGTGTTTCTTGTGTGCAGCGTGAGCCATTGAGCAAAATATGAGTGGACTGTAATTGCAGAGCTTCCCACCAAGTGACTGTTGGGGGAGGCGTGCATCAAGCTTCCAGAAGTGGCGAGCAGGCTTGCCGAATAACCTTCCGATATTTTGTTTGTCTGCTTTGCGTATTAGTTCAGAATGCGCAATTGATTTCTCTGTGAAGTTAGGCTTAGAATACGAAGAAACAAAGGCAGAGTCCTTTAGGTTCTTGTACGTTATTATGCTTTATAATTTTTGCAAAAGAAGAGTGAACGGAGGGTTCCTTCATGACGCCTTTTAGTTTTTGCCGAGACATTGTTAATCACGCAAATATCTTCACAGTAATTAGATTTTGTAGCACTGAGATGATTGCGACAAACAGTGACAGCCAAGTCAGTAGGAAATACATTGTTACAGTAGAGCAACTGAAACAGTAAAATAAAATATGTTCTTGTTCCAAATATTTTATTGAAATATGCATTAACAGTGTTCGGACAACCGTAATTTTTCTATCCAAAAGTTCTTTGATATTCAGGCGTCGATCTGTTTTTTTGTGTTTTAAATGCATTTTATTATACATACCACGATTTGTGCTCACCATTTAATGCATCAGAGTCATGACTTCTTTGGTTTCATTTTGCTGAGCTTTGCGAACTCTGAAAGCTTTCCCGAGATGTTTTCAAAAAAGTTTGTTCCTGCGGAAGACGGAAGGATCTGAACATATTATAATCAGTTTTGATCAGCTAAGTAAGCAAGCGATGTTTTGCGAAAGGCAAGTTTCAAGAAAAAAAAAAAAGCACGAATCACAAAAAAGTTTTTTTCTATAACTTGGTCAGGAAAATGATAACACGGGCATTGTTCTCTTCGTGTAAACACGCTATACGGCGCGTTGCTTTGTTAAAGAGGACTCGACGGCTCATTGCTTATTCACGAACTCTGCGACCGCTAATTCGCTGTCTAGGAGCCTCGGATGGTGAGCCAGCAATTTGTTTCGGCTACTCGAAAAATAGCCGAGGACGGAAGAGTGAGAGCCTTGTACCGGGCAAACAATCGAAAGGTTACGCAGGCAATTCCATTCGACCGGAGTAAGCTGGGAGGGCAGACTCTCATGGAAGAATTTTAGGCGTGTGGACACGATGGAAAGCACTGCTTGTGTAAAGGGGGAAACTTCGTGGTCCAAAGAGCTCAGGCAGATGGGGAAAACATTAAAAGAGTAATTAAGACGCTGTGGAAGGATCATTAGTTGCTCATACTTTTCTGTTATTGTAAGAAGGAAATGAAGGAAGAAGGAAGTAAGGAAGTAAGGAAGGCTCATAACTAGAGCCTATATCAGTCGAATTGTATCCTCCTCTCTCATGCCTTTTCGTTGCGGGTGATGCGCCGAATCATGCGGGAGATCTGGAGGGCAGTTGTCCGGAGACGCTGTAACGTGTGGTTGGCTTTCCTGTCGCTCTGAAGCCAAAGGCCCAGGATGCGGATAAGAGGGACTTCCTTTATTCTCGTGCCTTCGAGGTAAACCTCGATGTCGCCGGGATATTTGTAGACATAGCCCTGAATGCGAATAATTTCGGATTTGTCGGGTGCGCAGCGGAGGCCGCCATTTGCTTTCAGGGCAGCAACAATGAGTATCAAGATAAGGTAAAATGTGCAGCCAATGTACGGGTGTTAGAGATCGTAGCGCCATCTGTGAGTTTGGCAATTAGGTAGCGGCGGTGCCCTCCAATTTTTCTTTATCGTATTCACATATCGAGCAGCCTTCAGCAGTTTCTCTGAATGACGAAGGTGACATGACACTCTGCAAAACTACAAATTTTGTAACAATAAGAATGCCGGCCTTCGATATATGGGCTTAGTGGAGACTGTCGAGTCTGGTGCGGTCAGAGACCTCTGAATAAAGCGTATACACATTTTCAGTAACAATGACGTTCAAACCCACGGTCACCTGTTACGACTACCAAGCGCGCAAGCATCCCGAATAAACCTAACTGCATGCCGTAAAACCTAAACGCAATTAACAGCTTACTGCGGTGCGGATGATTCTCGAATCGATTACATATCCCATCGGACACACCCTAATACTAAACCTAAAGCCCAATACTAAAACAGAACGATTGGCTTAAACAGTTCTCTAATCAATTAGGCTAAGACATATTTCCTAACATAAACGGCAAAAAAATTGCTTTTTTCGCGGGTTGTCCTGCATATCTAATGCGTATTGCAAGGTCTGAACTTCCCTATTAATGCGAAACAAGTCCGCGCCAGCCGCAGCAGCCGTGAAATATCTCGTTTAAAGAACGTGTCTCCCGCAACCCGGATCAACTCGATCCCCCTATATCACTTCAGAAACCGCATTCATCCGGATCTCTCCATCAGGATCCTCGCGTTCTGCGCGCGCCGAACGAATTCGCTCAAAGCGAACCCACGGAGTGCTTAATCAAATCAATTTCAAACCGAGCCACGCCTAAGTCAAAGCGTCCTGCACGAACTCAACAAAAGAATCGGGATGCACACAAGTTCCCTCCTAACAGATCGGTCTCGCCATTCAGCTATTAACTAATTGGTTTCCTGCCACCCCCCCTTCCCCCATCCTTTCGCGAAACGAGAAGCACTCTGTCTCTCAAGACCTGCATGCGGGCGGTTTTCGCTTACAGCCGTATTACAAAAAGGCACGCAACATTTCGAGCGTGCTCCTGGGCCGGGCATCAGTTTCGTACAAAAAGGCTTAGCTCGGCTTGCTAGCGTATGCGCCGCCGAAGGAATGAAGGTAGATGGGAGAGGGGAGGGTGTTTGCAGGGACAGCGGTGTGTTTGTGCTCCTAATTAAAATTTACGAATGCCGCTGCTCGTTTACTATTCCACCTTAGCCTCTCTTTTACCCACTCTCTCACGCTTAGCCTCGTGTTTGGTGTCCAAAGTGGAAAAGGACCCCCCTCCTCCCCACCCCTCGACCTCCTCCTTAGTGCCTCGGTAAGCGGGCGCTTTTGGGGACTCCCCGGAGTGCACTGGGCTCTGGTATACGAGTGCACTTTCGTCTTGCCCGCGTGCGTTAGCTGCGCGCAAACGCGCCGCTTCCTTGATGAGGATGGATGAACGTCCTGTTGTCTGGGAAGCCCCGGCTGAAATGTGGACAGAGGGGCGTTTAAAGGGGAGAAGAGGAATGGGTGAAGGACCTTGGCCAGAAGAACCAAGACCACAGTTCTCCACTGAAAACGAGCTTGTTCTGTTCCGTTTTCATGTCAAGTTTATTGCAAGGCGCAAATGTTCTATGGAGGAACAAAAACTCACTGGACAATTACGATGCTCAGTTATTAATTATTAATTGGTTTGGGGGAAGTAAATGGTGCAGTATCTGTCTCATATATCGGCGGACACCTGAACCGCGCCGTAAGGGAAGAGATAAAGGAGGGACTGAGAGAAGAAAGGAAGACAGAGGTGCCGTAGCGGAGGGCTCCAGAATAATTTCGACCACCTGGGGATATTGAACGTGCACTGACATCGCACAGCACACGGGCGCTCTTTTAAAGCGAAATCTTTACTGGGCCCCGCCGCGGTGGCTCAGTGGTTAGGGCGCTCGACTACTGATCCGGAGTTCCCGGGTTCGAACCCGACCGCGGCGGCTGCGTTTTTATGGAGGAAAAACGCTAAGGCGCCCGTGTGCTGTGCGATGTCAGTGCACGTTAAAAATCCTCAGGTGGTCAAAATTATTCCGGAGCCCTCCACTACGGCACCTCTCTCGTCCTTTCTTCTTTCACTCCCTCCTTCACCCTTCCCTTACGGCGCGGTTCAGGTGTCCAACGATATATGAGACAGATACTGCGCCATTTCCTTTCCTCCCCAAAACCAATTATTATTATTAATCTTTACTGGCCGCGAACTTGTGATTTCGCCGTGGCGGGACTCCGAGGAGGCACATGACGTCACAACGCGCGCCTCACCGCGGAGCCGAACCAGTCTGGCCGAGCTGGCGGCGGCTGGCGCACTCCGCGCGAAATAGAGACGTGCTCGAAGCATTCCGCCAGTGCGGTCAGAGGGCCCCGAAGCCGCCGAACGCGTCGGCGGTCAAGCGCAGTTAGAGGTCTTGCTTTGGCCGACGTGACGTCGCCGTGCAGCTCGCGCGCGTTTCGCAGGAGTATAAACGCGCCTTAACAGAACCTGCGCTTAACCGCTAACCAAGGTATTCGGCGGCAGCATCTATGGGAGCCACTGAACCCCCCCCCCCCCCCCCCCCACACACACACACACACATTCACTGAATAAAAAAAAAACCTGTGCCGAGGCTCAGATTCGAACGAACCAGGGCCTTTGGCGGAGACGCTACCACTCCGCCACGACGACTCAAGGTTTAACCGTGAATAAAGGCGCTTCTAGTGAATGCACTCTTCCGATGCAGAAGTAGCCGCGCTTTCACTACGTATATCCTGGCCTAACAGAGCTAGGCCATCAGTAATTTTTGTTTGCCAGCGGTGGTAGCCTCCCGTAACCCCCCTGAGACACTAAACACCAGCCCTTAACATTGACGCTCAGCCCAGCTAATGGGTGCTTGCTGCCCTCTAAAAAGGCGTAATAGTTGTCGCACATTCGAAGAGCGCCTTAAAAAGAAGGAGAAAATAAAGGACTGTTACGAGTTTGTATTGCGCTCCTTCATTCGTGTACGCGTGTGTTTCGGTTCGTTTCGATCAAACAGCCTGCCACAACACTCACTCTTTCAGTCCATGCGTCGTGACACTCGCTGTGCCAAGTATGTGTCCCAGATACACTATTACAAATTTTCTTTGTCCATCCCGGCTCAGTAAATATTATGTCGTAATGCCCCACATTCTTTTTGCGCCGCACCGTTGACATGTTCCATAAGAGCGATCTACTACTTTTAGAAAGCCTCTCTTTGTACATCCGCACCTTTACAACCCAGAAGCATCTTTTTTTTTTGCCATCTTTACTGAAGCCTTCCGTCCCCCATTTCACACATCTGTCGTTAACTCAGCGCAACGGTTTTGAGGAAGTTTGTTTTTACTGTTTACGATATGTTTTGTCTGTCTATTTGCCGCTAGAGTTGACGACTTTAAAAGTAAAGACGTAAAAAAGCTACTGAACCTGAGGCACAGCAGAAATACACGACGCACTGGACATTGGCAAGGATGGTATTGGGTCGAGCGTAGACACGCCTGACAGCACAAATGATTACAAAGCCCAGGGAACGAAACGAGCGGAGGACAACAACATGTCTAGGATCGCATCGAAGGCAATGTCGCCGAAAAAACCGGCACAATCTTCCCGGCCACCGGGCAGCAGAACGAACAGGAACGTGAAAATCGCCAACCGTTAAGTCGTTGAAGTGCGGGAACAATGAGAAAAACGAGAAGAGAGGGAAAGAAAAGAAGGAAATTAGTTTAGTGAGCGAAAGAAGTAACTACCTTCAGCTGATAAGCAAAGAAAGCTTGCGCAGAGTTAGAGAAAGATTGGCTGGAAAAGTTGGGCAGAAAAGGTCGACATTGACGTAAAGAGGCTTGTCCTGAGAAAGGGAAATAGAAAGACGCGAGGGAAAGTTTCAGACGGGAAGATTTTGGAGGAGAGGAAACTTGTGGCGTCCTGTACTGAGTGTAAATAGGGAGAGACGGAATTATTTATAAAAAGGAAATATAGGTAATTGGAGAAGTTGAGAGGCCGGTATAAAAGCAAGAGTAATCGCGTTTTTAGAAGTGGGAAACTGGCAGGGACGAAAGGAGGGAATGAGCTCGAGATTCAATTTTCGAACGGAGACATGTCCGCTTTGCTCAGTGCCCCCGAGCGTGGCGAATCTATTTATATCTTCAAAGCGCGAGTCTCGGTATAGTCGTCTTCTGTCTTGCTTCCTGTCTTGTCCACTGCTTGTTTTCCGAGGCAGCTGTGAATCGGAGTACTCTGTTGTAGTGATCATTTTCTGTTCGCCTTTCTATGAAAGACACCGGTTCGCCGTGACCATAGTGGCTGCAATGCTTGCTCTTGGCCTGTACAGCCTTATTGTGAATGCTCCCACAAACATTCAGTCAACAAGAATACAACCTTTTAGCTAAAAATGTCAGCTTTAACCAGAGGTAGAGTGGAAACCGAAAGGGTCGTTTTGTGGAGGCATCGCACTGACTCTGCCTAAAGAAAACTCATCAGCCAGAAAAAAAAAATATGGGTGAATAAAACAGTTAATAAACAAAGCAATGGTAAGAGCAACGGTAGACAAAATGGAAGAAGTTTTATAAAAAGAGCTTGAAAAGGCTTTATGCGAGATCCGGTCATCCTGAAAACACTTTGCAAGAGCGCGCGAATATCAAAATTAAAACTAAATGGAAACAAGAAACAGTCTATCTTGTTTTGTTTTCGTTTTTTGCATCTTCTGCGTTTTAGCACCCAGAACGCACTGTTCCATCGGTTATGGATTGGTCATGCATTCATAATGCGATTTTTCTGAGACGGCACTTCCGGAAAAGAATCCTGCCAGTCAGGAGAAAACGTGACTGACATTGAGCAGCGGAACAAACACCCTGCACCCTCACCGGTTTTCTATTACGTGCCAGTCTCAGAGAAGCTCAGCGGCTTTCTCGTATTAGCGCATTAGTGCCAGAGGAGGCCCGAAGTCTATTAATCACTACATCGAGTAGGCGAATATAGTCTCGCGAAATATAAAAAAAAGACATCGAGTAGCAGTTACTCCGTAAGCATTTTCGACGTTTAGTTCAGCAAACACTTGCTATTACGGCCTGCTGCGTTTGGGTAATGTACCGCTGTGCAGTTTATAGAACAGTGTCGTATTGGCTGAAGTTGGCATAACATGCTTTAGAATCGCACAAATCTTTGAATAATTCCCAAGTGAGCTCCCAAGTGAGTCACGGCTTCGAACCCGACCGCAGCGGCTGTGTTTTTATGGAGGAAAAACGCTAAGGCGCCCGTGTGCAGTGCGATGTCAGTGCACGTTAAAGATCCCCAAGTGGTCGAAATTATTCCGGAGCCCTCCACTACGGCACCTCTTCTTCCTTTCTTCTTTCACTCCCTCCTTTATTCCTTCCCTTACGGCGCGGCTCAGGTGTCCAACAATATATGAGACAGATACTGCGCCATTTACTTTCTCCCAAAAACCAATTATTATTATTATTATGATTCCCAAGTGAGCGGACTGAGTCAAGGTCGCATTTTTAGCACAGAACTTTACTCTTGTAACTTGACCGGAAACCTCCTAAAACACCGCCGACGCTCTGCATGAAAAAAAAATTATAAGCCCCGCATAAATCGATTGGAAATGATCATCTTGCGCTTGCAGAATCTCGTTACGGCCTCCAGAGCAACCAAAAAATCGCCTCCTCTCGTCTTCATTCATCACGCGTGAGGCCTTTCTCGCAACGGCTCATTCTCGTGCCGAGATGATCGGCACCAAGGCGAGACCAGAGAAGCTCCTCAAAGCAATCGGCCAACCGTGGCCGTTATCGGCCTCGTACACCGGCCAGTAAGCCTAACTCAACTGCACCATTACACGTCACGGAGCGTTCATCATCGCGTAACCGTTCCCGAGGCGCGCGCGAACACGAGTCCGTTGGCGCCGCCCGAAGCCGCTCGTTACGGGAGATTGATGAACACCCTCGCGTATAAAGGGAACCAAGCGAGCGAGCCGATAAGGAAGCCACCCATTGCGTGTCCTCTCCCCTTTTCTACGTCTACATGATAGGATTCCCTTCTTCATGGTGCAGTGGTTCTTCATACGCGCCAACGCTTCCAGGTGACTGCGATGTTACGCCGATCTTGCTCTCACCTTAGGCGCCAGTTTTGTTTCTGGTATAGGAAGTCCATTCACGCCCGGTAGGAATTGATATCACTGCATGTCGTTAATGTTTTGGTAGCAAGAAGTGTTTATGGTGCATCTTCCATCTCCAATCACGTGTAGTTCGGGCCGGCCACGCGTAAACAGCGTCATTTCGTAGAGCCTCCTGGGCGCTCAGTGGGCGTCTGTGTCGTGCTTATAAGTGCAAAGTCGAAGTAGCAGTCTTACAGTGGATAGACAACTAGACCGCACCGAAGGGAGGAATTAAGGAACGGTAAAAAGGACAGCGATATTTAAAAAAAAAACACTGAGAGTGTTCAAGCTTCCTCTCTCTGGGTTTAATCGTTTAGGAAGAATAGCGCAAGAGAAGACGATTTTTTTCTAGAGCCATGACTGCGCAGTATTGTTTCTCAATATGAGCGGTGTTCCGTCAGTATAGTACTTTGTAACCTGAAGCTCCCTTTTCCTTCTGCTGGTCGACGAGAATATGTTTTCCGGGTGGGCAGTGCAGTGGGACTTTCTGGTGACCGAGCCATCTGTAGGCATGCCATCTCGATAAGCCTCACTCACATCCGGGGGAAGGCGAAGAGTCTTGCATTTTACAGGGAAGCTGCTAGTGGCTCACTCCAGATGCGAGGGACGGTGCACGCGTATTTGTCGTGCGAAACACATCAACTGACCAGCTCGGCTCACGTGAACTCTACGCCGTGACGTCACCGGCAGTTATCAAGAAAAGGATTCGTCTGTACGAGCAAACGGTGCAGACGCCTGTCTTGTGCGGAGGCAAGGCCATGCTGTACGAGTTGCCCGGCGAGAGTCATAGGGACAGAGTACTTGCTCACGCACGATGCGGACGCAGCCAACGGTTTGGTCAGAGGCACGTTTGGAGAGCTGTAATACGTGCAATATGACATCGAAAGTAGAATGTTGTCCCCCCCCCCCCCTTTGCAATAATGCACGTAAGGGCGCTGCAGGTTTCTCAATAAACAAAGTGACTCTTCTCACTCTCCCGTATGTGAGCATTTGGCTCATATTTTTGTAAGCCTTTCTCGCATCTGCGTATCGAGCGCCCTCAAAAAGTTTTTTTTTTTTCTCGGCTTGCGATACAACCTTACGCAAGCTGCCGCATTTAGTCCATGATTCTGTTTTGCTTACTACCGTGCCGCGCTTGAATCCTCCTACATTACTTCTCCTTATTTTCCTGTTTTACTAACATCTAACGCTGTGCGCGTTTGGATTCCCAAAGGCGAGGCATCGCCTCATTAGTCTAACTTAATTTTAATACGGACGAGACAATGCGGTATTGCTTTTTCTGTTTTCCTTCGCGTCTCTCGATAATTACAACCATTCTTTAATATTTTCGCGCACGTAGCATATCCTGAATTCAATGGAAAAACAAGCAAAACAGGCAAGAACACAAGCAGCGCGAACGCTTGCAGCACCTGCCAAGCGGACTTATTGAAATAAATGTCCTACTGCGCTATTCATAACCCAGAGAAATGAAATAGTGCGTGCTGTGAGCTATGCACAACCACCTAAGCCCCGCAGAAAATAATACGAGCTGTAACAAGTCATCTTTGTTTCTCTCTTGCCAGCTCCCTAGACCTCTCTCCCAGGGCCATTTATCACCTCTGTAATGCGCTTTGTGATTTCTTTTTTTTCCATCCCAGGCAGCTTCCGCATTCTTCTTGTTTCGTTTGTTTTTTCCGTATCGCTACACGGACGCCCCCTGGCGTTTGTAGTCGTTGTCGTCGCCAAATCCGGTCAGAGCATCTTTGTTCGCATGTAAGGATTTATTATAATTTTGATGCTGCTTTCACCTGTTTTTTTTTTTATTTCGCAGCTAAGTATTCTGCTTCAACAAAGCGTCGCTCGGTGCATTAAGCTCAAGGGCTCTGTTTCAGTCGAAAGCGCTCCATACTCGGAAATTCTTGGCAAAACGCCAATGTTTCACTCACTCAATATGTCCTTTCATTGTATATATCTCATCTTTGTATGAGAAAAAAAAATTAAACGAAAGCGTGGCTACATTCGGGCTTAAAAACCGGTCAAATCAGACAAGGGATTACAGAAAGATAACATCGTGTCGTTAATTAAAAAAAAGGGAAATGACACGCCAGCACATGAACTGCCACTCTGGAATTGAATGGTGACATGTTATTTTCTGTTTGCTTGACAACCATGCCTCTCTGTGTTCCATCGTGTCAATGGTGGAAAATGGCACCTCATGCAAGCATACGGAGAATAACTCTAAGTTGATCCTTGGCGGATCTTTCGAATTCGTTAGCAGCCAAAGATTTCTTTATATCCGAGGTTGACGCACTAAAATTCTTTATATGCGATCGGAGGTGGTACACATAGATTCGTTATATGTGTTGTGGCATATTTAGTTTGTATATACTAGCATACTGAGGCAGTATACTAAGGTATACTACGTTCATTCGTAGCGCGGTGGGCAAGTCTCCACCGGCCACTGGTTGCTCGCCGACGGTGGCCGCCTTTTCATCTTAACCAGACGCTTCTAACATTAACACATTAATAATTCACTGCCAGGTCAGAAGCCGCCGTCTTTCTCTCTGTCTATACCTCTTTCATACAGTGGCAGCAAATTCATCAAATGTGATTGAGAGCACAGGCTTTCAGTCATTCGCTACATGTCACATTCTTGTTCAGTTTCGCGTGATAATCAAATGCATGAATTTTGTCGTTTTACGCGCATAATGTTTACATTATGCGCGTAAAACGACAGCTCTGCACCAGAAAATTCACGAGGATGGCCCACGAGGGACGCGCATTAAGTGGGTTTAACCGTAAGCCTTGCATAATGTCAAGTTCAAAGCATTGTGTAGAGCGGAATGCAATTGCTGGTAACACTGACGCCATGAGAACGGCGGTAAGCACGAACTTCTTAACTTCTTATTCGACTTTGCAAGTATTGGGTTAAGAATATGCATATAGCGGGGCCTATTTTACACACACACACACACACACACACACACACACACACACACACACACACACACACACACACACACACACACACACACACACACACACACAGACATATATATATATATATATATATATATATATATATATATATATATATATATATATATATATATATATATATATATATATGTATGTATGTATGTATGTATGTATGTATGTATGTATGTATTTATGAAGGGAGCCAACAGTCACCGAAACCAAGGTGCATAGGGGAACGTTATTTTTTTTATGTGTTATGCTTATCAGTGGGATAATAATACTTAGATTAATAAATCGCTTTAAGAAAATTACTTATAAAGCAGCAGAAAAAACAACCGTGCCGCCGGTGGGATCCGAACCCACGACCTCCGAATATCGCGTCCGGTGCTCTTTCTGCTGCTTTATAAGTAATTTTCTTAAAGCGATTTATTAATCTAAGTATTATTATCCCACTGATAAGCATAACACATAAAAAAAATAACGTTCCCCTATGCACCTTGGTTTCGGTGACTGTTGGCTCCCTTCATAAATTTGTCAAACGGGCCCCTCATTTCCTTTAACTTGTCTGCTAATAGCTTAAAGAGGGTCTCGGTTCTGGCAGTCTTGATGCCATAGGTAGCATAAGAGGGCTCTCGCACAGTTTCCGCCCTCGCCGTTAGATGACGTTCTACGTCACGCTCGCGGGATTACAGGACGTGCTACGTCCGCCGCTATGGTCGAGGGTGGCGCTGGTGAACACTCTCAAGGCTCGATTACACCCAGTAAACATAAATACCCACGAGAGCAGCAGATTGGACAGCCGTCGCCGTAGCTCAGTTGGTAAGAGCACCGGACGCGATATTCGGAGGTCGTGGGTTAGGATCCCACCGGCGGCATGGTTGTTTTTTCTGCTGCTTTAAAGTAATTTTCTTTTATTGATTTATTAATCTAAGTATTATTATCCCACTGATAAGCATAACACATAGAAAAAAAATAACGTTCCCCTATGCACCTTGGTTTCGGTGACTGTTGGCTCCCTTCATAAATCATAAATTTGTCAAACGGGCCCCTCATTTCCTTTAACTTGTCTGCTAATATATATATATATATATATATATATATATATATATATATATATATATATATATATATATATATATATATATATATATATATATGCAGACAAGGTAAAGGAAAATGAGGGGCTCGTTTGACAAACATATTAAGGAAGCCAACAGTCACGGAAACCAAGGGGCATAGGGGAATGTTTTTAATCTTTTTTTTTATTTGTAGTGCCAATCAATCGGTTTAAAGAAAATTACTTATAAAGCAGCAGAAAAAACAACCATGCCGCCGGTGGGATCCGAACCCACGACCTCCGAATATCGCGCCCGGTGCTCTTACCAACTGAGCTACAGCGACGGCTGTCCAATCTGCTGCTTTCGTGGGTATATATGTTTACTGCGCGTAAGCGAACCTTGAGAGTGTTCACCAGCGCCACCCTCGACCATAGCGGTGGACGTAGCACGACCTGTTATACCGCGAGTGTGACGTAGAACGTCATCTAACGGCGAGGGCGGAAACTGTGCGAGAGCCCTCTTATACTACCTATGGCAACAAGACTGCCAGAACCGAGACCCCCGTTAAGATATATATATATATATATATATATATATATATATATATATATCTTAACGGGGGTCTCGGTTCTGGCAGTCTTGTTGCCATAGGTAGTATAAGAGGGCTCTCGCACATATATATATATATATATATATATATATATATATATATATATATATATATATATATATATATATATATATATATATATATATATATATATATATATATATATATATATATATATATATATATATAAGAACGTTAGAAAATGCCTTATTTACAATTTGTGCAAACATGAAGAGTTAACTGCTTGGAATTATGTTTCAGACAAAAGAAAAATTAGCAAGGCTTTCAAAATCCGATGTCTTCCCATTGCCCCTATTTTATCGGCTCAGGAGCCAACCACAAATTGTGTTTTGTCCATCTCTGCTTTCTGAATCACACAAACATGAAAGTAATGCTTTTCGTCATGTACAAAGGCAGAGAGGGACAGCTGGCGGCATGCATTGTAGTAGCAGAAGAAGCTTCCTTAGCGCCTATACAACAGAACCGTGCAGCCCGCGCCACCACTGAAATCAAGGATGAGGAGGGCTGCCATATCCGTCGGAGAGCGCCTCCTCTCTAGGCAGCTCCCCGGTGTGGCCCACTATCCCATCGGCAGCCAACCTGGGCCACAAGAGAACACTGGGCGTCCTCCTCCCCTTCACTCAGGTACAAGCTGCCTTCCATACCCGAGGATTAGACCAGGGATCAGTCCGGTCGTCCATTGGGTCTGGTGATGAACAAGGGTTTACCAGGACTACTTATGAGTGCATGTTCCATGGATAGGTCCCAAACGGCAGGACCACTGCTCAACCTAATGTGGTTCGCATTACGTTTATCAGTGCGAATTTAGTATCAGAAAGACGTGCCACGGATGTCCGGCTGTCGTGTAGGTTTTCAAGACGCCCGGTTTTCCTTCTTACTGCGTTAGCAGTAGAGCCCTTCGTATGTCTGTGTGAAGCCTCCACCCCTTCTGCACCTTCCGGGCACCCTCCTGTGGGAACACCTACGAGCATCCCTCCACCCACCCCCATACGCATTTGTACACTTCAGAGGGCCTGCCACTCACCAGAAGACCGCGCAGCAGCGGAACAAGAAAGCGAAGGCGAATCACATTCAAGGGCGCAGTTCCCATCTATGCCAGTAACGTTGGCTTAAGTGGTGTATTCACGCAACGTAATCTCTGACTTGTCGAGAGTGCAGTAGCCTACGCCAGCCACGCCCTGACAAAATTGGGCTCCAATTATTCCGCTGCTTCGAATGCTTCGCAATTGTTTGGGCGATCAACAAGTTTCTCCCCCGTGTTTACGACCAGCTTTTCGATACCGTCATGGCCCAGCATTCCATTTCTGGATGTCCCCCTTCAACGACCGAAAAGGCCGCCTAGCTAGCTGGGCCCTACGCCGACAGGAATACGATATGCGTGTCATCAGTCACTCCCTTCGAAACCTAACGACGCTCCGTCCAGCTCTGTGTTTCCGCTAGAATGTGCCGGCCGTTCGCAAGTCGGATGTACTTCGTTGCCGGTTACTATACGGACAACACCGAAAAAAGAGAGTAAATACGGGTAGAAGAGGGTAAACAAACATCAGGTGGGCGCACTTTGCGCAGGTACTACAAGTGGGAAGTCCATCCTCTGTTTTTGCTGCGCAAAATGATAGTCGCAGGGGCGCTATTTATTAAAAAACAAATCTGATAGTCTTGCGCTGGATGCCTTCTAATTCAGACGTTAAATGCTTTGTGTGTGCAAACCACCATTTTGTGTCGTAGTCTATGATTGATTGCAAACAATTTAGTGTGAGGTTAAGTGGCTCTCATGGAGCATCTTAGCAACCGATGAGCTGCAAATGCATGTGTTGTTAGGAGTTATACGAGGTGTAGTTATATGCCTTTGCGGGTGCACTATTTCATTACTTTTTCTCAAATTTAAACGCTAGGTGTTTGACGGAGTTTAACCATTGAAGAAATAAGGTATAACATCATATGTTGCGATAAAATAAAAGTATAGATAAACCTACAGTAATTCTTTGATGGCTGCCTGAAAGAAAAATTAACTGTTTCTAGTTTGTGCTTTCCTCACCGACATATTGTCACGTAGTGGTGACTGAAATCCGGAGAGCACAAAGATAGCGAAAATGGCGTCCAAACTAAACTCTTTATTTGGGCTGACTTGCGCCCACAATGCACTGAATCACGCTTAACAACATAGGTGCTCGGCGGTCGGTGAGAAGAATGCCCGCCGCTCTCCGCCGTGCTCAATTTAAAGGTGATAACGACCTTTCCAGATAAAGCGTGCAAAGTTACTACAACATTCTGGAACAACGTAGAGTCGGCTCCGCCTGGATGCGATTAATCGAGATAAATCTGGTCACGTCTTGCATCACATACGAAGCGATAAAGCGGCGTGTTAGTAGCTTTCAAGAATGAACGAACAAACACTACAAATATTCGCTGCAATAATCTACTTTCGTTTCACATGAAGCGTTTCTGGAACACTCTGAAGCTGACAAAGACGTCGTAGTGCGATCACGCGGATGAATTTTAGTTCGTAGAAAATGTGTGGATCGTGTTCGCGCCCGTAATCCTCCGATGTTTCGCGAACCAGCGGTCCAGAAGAGTATTGGACGCTAGCCCCGTTCGCTGACGTTGCCTGGAAGCCCCATCTGGCGAGGTGAACTGGCGATATGTCAAAGTCACCCGGGAAATTCTGCAGCTCAAAGGGCATGAAGCCTAGGAACACAGGGGGAGCACAGAAATAAAGTACAGAACTAGGATCTCCATTTTTTTTTATTCCCCCTGAACGAAAAAAAAAATAGAAAGTACGGCGAGGTAAGTCACCTTGTGAGGAGTATAAAGGAAAGAAAACGAGAAGAATTTTGAGAGTGAAATTCCTAAACTGACTGACAGGAACTTGTTCCCCTCCTGCAGTTTATAATGCCGAGAAAATTTGAAGAATCCAGAATTTCTGCCGTTTCACTGGCCGTCGCCCTTTACTATACAAAACGTGAATTGCAGTTCGTCTTTTTTATCTACCCGAAATATGTTTGTACAAATTTTTTCCACCGACATAATTGAATGGGCCTGACATGCCGCTTCAGTGGTGGCACATTGCTGTGTAGTTTTTTTCCTTTCTTTTCTCTGGAATTTTATGAGTATTACTTAGTACACTTTCACTGCCCGAATCAAAACCCTAGCCCACGGTTCAAACATGCGCCATCAATTTCAGATTTTTGTTTAATATAATGCTTTGTTCGTTTTAAATAGACTCACATTTTTTTCTGCTTTTAGATTACTCTCATTACTGCTTAGGCCCACCTTCCAGTGCCTGTCACCGTCGTCAGGACTTTCAGATAAAGTAAGTTTTCATTTTTTTTCCCTAGCCTCCGCTTCAGTGGAATTCGATGCTTCACTGCTCGGTGGCGCCCCCTCCTTTTCGCAAGAAGTATTGCTCCGCAGTAAATACCTCGACATTTTCTTAGTCTTTTCTTTTTGTCTCTTCATCGTCTTATGGTAATGAGTTTTTAATCTCAAGCTTTTTTAAAACTATTTTAGCCCTATAATGGTTCTCCTATTTTGTGACACACACTCGCTTCAAATTCTTCGCATGAGGGGGCTCACTGCCGCATAATTTATTATAATTTGTAAACTCCGATAAAATGGTCCGTCTGTTTTTCGGCATTCAAAGTAAATGCTGGTCCCTTCACGTGAATAGAACAGTTAATTTGCTTTCTCTTTATTTTTTTAGTAATATTGCATGAAGTTATGAAGCGTGTACAAACGGTCTTGAAGGTGACTTATACTGCCTTTAAGAGCTTGTTACTGCAAATATGAATAAAAACAGCACATTTTTGTGTAATGTGTCATAAATGCTCGGCTGAGATGGTCGTCTTGAGTGAGCGATCTTGGGTGTTCAAATAGCTTGAGAAATAAGGATACCTAAGGATATCCTTCTTTTTTTCACCTCAAGTTCAGGCCAGCATTCGCACATAAACGACTAGCAATGCGGCCCTAACAGCTTCTATTTGCGACATGCTCACCATGACATGGGTTTGTGTTCCCCTTTACAAGCCGCGGAAGTCGAATTTCGATGGAGGCGAAATTCTAGAGGCCCGTGTGCTGTGCGATGTCAGTGCACGTTAAAGAACCCCAGGTGGTCGAAATTTCCGGAGCCCTTCACTACGGCGTCTCTCATAGCCTGAGTCGGTTTGGGACGTTAAACCCCGATAAACCAAACCAAACCAAAACCTTTACAAGCTTCTCGAATTCTGACGACGGCAGTGGGATCGATATCACTGAACGTTTTATGTTTGCGCTCTCCTCGGAGTCTCTTTTCTGTATATTTTTGCCATAGCGTTCCTCGCGTTACCTGTGGTTTGCGTAATCAATGCTTTACATTATCCGTCGCACCACCCAACCTTGGCTTGACCTCTCCTAGTTTTTTTTTAAATTTTTTTTTTCTGGCGCTCATCATGCATGACCAGCGTTTATTCACACTAAAGGAGCGGATGCAAGGAGTTCCCCTAGTCAACATGACAAACAATGCATCATGCAGGAAATTCTTGCTTTTTGACACATGTTCATGTCCTTGCATCGTTAAGTATCAAATGTTCCAATACCGCGATGCAATAAGCTGCAGAACAATGTAGCGACTGCACAAAAATTGTCCTCACATCTTATATTCATCACCCACAAGCTTCAAATACTATCTTACATGTCCTGTGGTCAAACTGTTAGGATCTGCTAGGAACTCTTGTTTTTCAGCTTTGCCTTAAACCAGGCTAGATTACTCGACGAAACAGATGCATGTTTGTGTGCGATGGGACTGTAAGCTTCAGTAAATAGCCAACATCTCAGCGCGACTTCATTTGCTTGAATCGCTATGTTTTTATGATATATTGTTAATGCCATCAAATACTGTTCCAAATAAATTTTCGCAAGCTATAAAGACTGTGTACATTCCTAGCTATATTGTGCACATTTCTTCGCAACGTATTCGACTGACGGCTTGGATTATATGTTTATTATCGACAGGCGTCTTGTCAAGCATATTTAATTGTAGGGTAATGTTTTATTCACTATTACCTAAGTATATTGTAGACAGAGTCCAATAAGCTATTTTCACCTAGAAGATGATCACTAGTACAAGTTCCGAAGCTCCAGTAGGCCCCTCATATCCTAATCCAGCTCCCTGGCCGAAACCACCGAGATTAACCGACCGCGACGCCGCTTGCGGCGTTTACAAGATGTGCTTCTACATATGGAAGTGCTGGCTGCATGAAACTTACACGGTGCCATCAGCGGTTACTTCTTTCTTCATACGTAGCGTTTCGGTCCGCTAACCACCAAAAACTTGCTGCTGCCGCTGCTACAATTAATGTAATGCCATCATTTTGATACACCTTTTACAAACCCGGCGTCAGCGAAGAACTCAAAGGCAGCCCCGGTCAGACATTGTTACTAAGCTTTTCTTTTTTTTTACTGTGGGCAAGCACACAGGCTGCCTGGAAATGAATTATGACTTCGCCTCGGGGAGGAGACCACGAACCTCGCGAGGTAAACAATGGTCTCAAAGTAAACATCGCTCGACGAAGCCTTTGTCTGGGCACCACACGCGCTCTCGCTGTCTGAACCCAGCAACTTTCAAAGCACGCTCTCTCGACGGCTCCACTGCTTGTATATCTTTTCATTCTTCTAGATTTTTTATGTATATTAGCAGCAATATTAGATATATAAAAAGCCTCCGCTTTGTTGGCGCTTATCGTCACTCCCAATTTACGTCCACGTCTGAGTGAAAAAGCGCTCGCTTGTTTTTATAACGGGATGGCACATGGCGCGGACAAAAGGTGCGGGAGCGCTGAAACGACCAGAATTGAATTCTTGGCAACGTATTCTTCGTTGAATTGCGACGAAAGATAAGGAAACAGAAAGCGACAATAAATGACATCATTCATGCATTTTCTCTTTCATTCACAGTGTTGATGGCGAATTCTTTGTGGTGCATTCTTTATTTATTATTGTTCCCGTCGTATCAAGAGCCGCTATAAATGGAGCCCGCGGTTGGTCGTTTTTTATTCTAGGCTTCTACGTTTTTCGGATTTTCTTCTACAATACCCATCGTCGCCGTCTACTTGACAGAGTAATAATAATAATAATTGGTTTTTGGGGAATGGAAATGGCGCCGTATCTGTCTCATATATCTTTGGACACCTGAACCGCGCCGTAAGGAAAGGGATAAAGGAGGGAGTGAAAGAAGAAAGGAAGAAGGAGGTACCGTAGTGGAGGGCTCCGGAATAATTTCGACCACCTGGGGATCTTTAACGTGCACTGACATCGCACAGCACACGGGCGCCTTGGCGTTTTTCCTCCATAAAAACGCAGCCGCCGCGGTCGGGTTCGAACCCGGTAACTCCGGATCAGTAGTCGAGCGCCCTAGCCACTGAGCCACCGCGGCGGGTCTACTTGACACAGGCAGCATCTGTTTCCGGATTGTGCTCCTGTATCCGTTTAAATGACGTTCAAGTGTTATTTTACTTCCCAAAACGAAATAAGTACTCTGAGACGAGCCTTACGTAAATGAAAGAATTGTCATAGAGTATTTCGATATTGTGACGATATGGTCGACTCTGAGGTCCGATGTATTGGAGAGACCACTGATCGCAAAAACAAAAAAAATCATACTACCACGTGGTCGATACTGTATATATTAGCATGAAAAGCATTGCAGGATTGGCGTACCATATTCAAGGATGGCTCATAGATATTGATAGCCGCAAAGAAGTCTTGGAGAGCGCCCTACAACATCCAATTTTCATTTCCTTACCTTTTCTTTACTAGCGGCAGAGCCCAGCTTTCTCTGCCGCTTTTTATGTATGTCGACCCGTGTGGCCAGCGCTCGGCACGTGCCGAAGAAGAGGGGATGTTGCCAGCATGTGCTGCACAGAACACGGGAACATTCGCCATCGCTGGACGCCGCCGTCACCGCCTCCACGGACCACCACATTGAAGAGCAACAAATTAAGAGCTGCTCACTGGCCATGCTGATGGATGTCGCCTCGGGACTTGTGTTCTAGGACTACGCGTGGGCCTCTGGGCTGCAAGGCCGAACCAGAATCGTTCGCTTCCCCCATCACGTGACCATTTAGACGTTAACGCATACGCTGCTCCGGCGGCACCGCATGCAGTACGTAGCAACTGAAAGTTTCGCCAAAGTTCGCTTAGGTTTACCTCCGTGTTGTTCACCCACTGTCTTGGCGCCATGGTCACCTGCGGCGCGCCAACAACGGGAACTAAAGCATTTTATGCTTAAAATTAAAGATTAATCGTTACCTGTTTTCCGCGTTTGATTCCGGGCTTCCATGTGTCATCAGAGGGAGTTAGCATACCAGGAGACGTATTAACGGATAGGTATACCGCGTTTGCGTATGTTTCCTGCGCACGTGCAATGGTCCTACCCTGCCATGCGCTTGCCAATGTGCATGCGCAGGTCCCGTACGTGAAACAGATATACGTCTCCACGACTCTTTTAGCATACCGGAGACGTACTAGTGCAGACGTATACCGGTTTGCCGGACCCCTCCTGCGCATGCGCAGTGGTATTGCTGGCGTCAGACGGGGCCACTACGCATGCGCAGTAGGGGTCCGGTGAATCGGTATACGTCTACGATAGTGCGTCTCCGGTATGCTAAATACATCTAATATGTCTGCGGGTGTGCTATATCTCTATGTTAGCACAAGAACAGAAATGCGCACTGCCGAATCAAAAGCAATCATTCCCTAGCGATTTTCTTGGACATCACGTTTTTTTTTCGAAAGGAAGCTTCGTCGTTGGTTTTTTTTTTTTTAAAGTTGTTAGCTATAGGCGCGTATTTATTTCGTAATATTACCGTAAACAATTTTAGGCCGTCTAATACAAAGCTGTCATTCTCCCAAAGTTTGGTTCTCAAGATGTAAATAAGATGCATCCAGTCTAGATCGCTCGAATGACGCAATGGGGAGTACACATGCGTCATTTACGAGTGGCTTAGGACTCAAGACAAGACCTTATTGCGCATGCACATTCCCAATGGGTTGTGTTGAAGTCCTCATGTCATTGAAAGCTATACTGGGTCGGGAACTCAACCTCGAGTACCATAAATGCGGAGCAGAGCACGCCATTCGGGCAATCTAGATAGGCGTGTGGGAGGCTGTACAAACGAGGTTCAGCAGGAAATCCGTCCTCCTAATTTTGCCTCTGATAATGTGCGTTTGTAGATTTATTCACTGGCTGTAGTAGCTTCAATCTGAAGCGCGAACATTTGGCCGCCGCTCCCGCCTGGCAGGCGACCGAGTCATTGCTTTTCAAAGTTTTGTTTCCGCCTTGGAGCGTCCACTTCCGCTGCCTTCCTCCTGTTGGCCCAAAGTTTTGATCAGTGTTCCACAAAAACAATCAAACTGGGAAAGTTGGCCATTAACTAAAACAAAAACAAATTAAAATATGAAGTAGCTCTTCAGTCGTTTGTCATTGCGCTTGTCTTTTCCCGTCTTACTTTGCCGAACGTCAGTTGGTATACTCTTTGTTTCGTATTAGAAAGACATTCTATCGGTCATGCTGCGATCCTTCCTTGGTCTCCTTTCTTTCCTCTTTTTTCCTCAGAAGAACAAAACATTTTCCAGAAGCCAGCAGCTGAGCGAGCACTAAGGACGGCGGGGCAGTGATTTAAATTACGCTCGGCGGAAGAAGCTAAAAAAAACAAAATGAGAAAGCACCAAAAGAGGACGGTAGAGGATGACAGGCCCTTACGCCCACTTCGAAACTAATGTCCTGTATGGAAGCGTTCCCAATTTCACCGAACCCAAGGGGAAGTGGCCGTGAGGATAGAAGTGGGGAAAGAGGGCGTTCTATAGAAAAAAAAAACAAAAAATAAATATCTGGGAAAGCAAACAAACAGCATCGCGAAATCTTGGGAAGACGGCACCACTTTCAGCTGAGAAGCGAAGCGAAGAGTCTGGCAGCCCTGGAGGGCTTGACAGAAGCTTAGAAAGTATGAGAGCGTCCGTGCTTCGGCAAGGGGAGAGTGGTCGAAGGCTTTCCCGAAGCGGGAACAAATGAACAAAAACTATTTCCTTGGAGGGCGTTCCCCACGGGAGCAAAGAGGAAAAACTAAGAGGCGTGAACGAAGAGAAGAAAGAAAAAAGAATAGGGGTGGCGCTAAAGTGTGCAGTGGTACAAAAAGGTACCCCGGTAACAGAAAAGATGTAGAAAGTTTGAGAATGGGATAAAAGAGAAGACTGAATTCAATTTCGGCACACGCTTGCTGCTGCGCATTAGACGTGGCGGATCCATTTGTTACGTACCTTCCTGCCGGCCCTCACCTCGTCGTCTTGCTGGCGACTGATCTCGAGGTTTGCGCCAACTGTGACTGTTGTTTAGCCCAGCTTTGTATTTCTCGATTAACTATCGTAACGACGCTAGAACTGACGCTTGGGCGAGTCGCTATGCCATTTCAAAAAGAATAGAGGCTGCATGTCTCAGGGATGAAGAGGCAAGTTCAGCCTTCTCGGGCAAAAACTTTGAGAATTGCAGAATTGCAAGACACCTTTATGGAAATATTGAAGATAACGGCCTATTACTCTGATATGTAGCAAAATTTTTCTTTTAATGTTTTTCCAGCGATCGCGTCGAACAGTCAAGATTGCCTAAGAAAACCAATAATAATAATAATAATAATAATAATAATAATAATAATAATAATAATAATAATAATAATAATAATAATAATAATAATAATAATAATAATTGGTATTGGGGGAAAGGAAATGGCACAGTATCTGTCTCATATATCGTTGGACACCTGAACCGCGACGTAAGGGAAGGGATGAAGGAGGGAGTGAAAGAAGAGAGGAAGGAAGAGGTGCCGTAATGGAGGGCTCCGGAATAATTTCGACCACCTGGGGATCTTTAACGTGCACTGACATCGCACAGCACACGGGCGCCTTAGCGTTTTTCCTCCATAAAAACGCAGCCGCCGCGGTCGGGTTTGAACCCGGGAACTCCGGATCAGTAGATGAGTGCCCTAGCCCCTGAGCCACCGCGGCGGGTAAGAAAACCAATGGGAGACGATTTTGACGATAGCAAAAAGTGAATAGAAAAAAATACAGGACTGCCGTCGGGTGATCTGCGGATATATTGATTGTTATAGTGAAATCTTATATTATACGAAAAAAAAATGCGTTCATAAACGGTTTCCCGCTCAAAAATGCTTTTTCTCCAGAATTGCTGGGTATACGCGAAGGCGGACACTCCTCGCCCCGTGCTCGTTTTTGTTTTCTTTAAGCTCTTGTGAAAAGTACGCGATATTCTTTTCATATCCAGTGCAGAGAAAAATTCGAGTCTGTGCTCTTAATTTTAAACGTTTCTTCGAAGTGATTGAGATGTCCCGAATACGGCCAAAAAATTGTGAGCAGTATGCCTGCAACAGTTCTCCCTCCAAGCATAGTGCTATGGGACGGAGCGCCTTCGCGCTGCATGTGTGTTTAAGTGCCTATACAGCGAATACGTCATTGGAATTAACTTAAGCCCAGCCTTCGCTTCACCATCATAAGTGCATAACTGATTTAAATGAAGCAACTATCGAGAAAGACTGTTCAGAACACCTCTTTTACCCCAGAACTCTCGTAATGTCCGTAAGAACTGAAAGAAACTCACGTAATTTCTAACAAGATCTAACCTGCAGAGGTGGCACCTTTTTGAAAAAGAATGGAAAAACGAACTGACAACGTTGATCTTTTCGCTGTGTGAAATCATCACTTTGCATAACACTCTCTTATTAATGTTGGCGTCGCTCCGTCTCGTGAGGCGTAATGAGCCCGAGCAGCGCAAAGAGGATGTTATTCTGGCAACTCCTTGGATGAAGAGTGACAAGGTAGAGAGCCAACATGGGCTCCATAGAGTTTCTAAGTACTACTTAGATAGAAAAGTGGCGCTGCTGTTATTCATCCACAATGAGGAGGCGCAGGAATGCTGGGAAGGTGTGAGGTTTTTATATTTGTCTTGTCTATTGTTGGAAATAAAACCGCAGCCAAAACAGTACAATTTTTTACAGCAAAAATTCAAGAAATGTTGTGAAAGTTTCCATACCAGCCTAACATTGAAATTTTCCTTATGTTAAATCCAACGAAGAAATGAAATATGCACTATTCAAATAACTTAATCTGAGCACAGAGGAGAGAATAGTGGCACTGCTATAGATATTGAGGTAGAATCTAAGTATTGGGGCCAACCCAAGCCAAGCAAAATACGAAACCTTCTCTTCTCAACATTACAGCGGTGGATGAGTCCTCAATAAGTAACTCACTCAGATCGTAGCGCAACTTTTCGCTCTAGGTATCAGTCAGAAACCCTACGATCGACTCCTCTGTGTATGGCGCCTATAATCACTGTTAAATCAAGTTTGTTTTAAAACAGTTTTTCTAAAAAGCTTAAATACATCACGTGGTTAAACCCTCCAAACTTAAATTCACCAGAACAAGTGATCGCTTCGATTAGAAATGAGTGAACAAGATGTAATTTTTGTATTATCTTTATTTATTCATTTATTTTCTCATAGTTCTTTTACCCTTTTCTGAATGCAGCAACTTTCGTCCTGAAAGGAAAAATCAGGCTGCACGACATGTGCACGTCCCGACAAAGATATTTGTACAAATCTGTGTGAAAAGTTTTAAATATGTCGCACACTTCAACACATATTGCCCATATTTACATTTCTTCTGTACATGACGGCACCACACCAGAGGTCAGACACAGCGTGCGGGACATAGCAGGAAAGACGATCATGCGGGAAAATTGAATTTACGAATAGTGCCACCAGAAATGCTGCGTGATTCATGACTGCATAATTTATTACATAAACTTTATGGGTTGGCCTTCAAAGTGGTGCAATACTGATTATTTGTGACGAAGTGCGTTTCGTGGTTCGATATCTTTGCTCAATTAAGACATTATTCTAAGCAGTATTGAATAATGGTAAAAATAACATAAAAGAAAAGAAATTAAACTACGAGCCATGAATATAAACTTTTTCAGTGTTCTGGTTACTTCACGAAGCAAAAGATAAAAGTGCTTTGTGGTTACCATTGAAAAAAAAAAGTACTGATTGATTTTCATTTAGAAATCATCCCCTCTTAACATCACCTATAACTGAAATAGCATATTTTTTCATAATACACTCCAGAGCAGTATTTGTTAAGTTCTCCAATGAATATCAATCAATGTAACACCACAAATTCAAAAGTAAAAGTCTTTTTGCGTAATTACAGAGATTCATTACGATATCAGTGAAGCAGCCATTCTTCTCACAAACTTATGGAACTGAAATAATATAAAGGGGTACAGGGCACAAATGCAAACTCCTGAATCTTTCAGACATAGGCAGGAAATATACAGTAATATTGTCGATCATAAATATTGTGGTGCACTTTGAAAACAAGAGACTAGGGTGCATGCAGCAAGCTTATGACAGTAAGTCATCTGCTTCACACTTTTAGAGGCGTACCACAATTTTTTTTTTACATAAGAAGGGAGATGGTTGATTACGGTAGCTTTCGTTGTCACTGCTCCTGACAAAGCAGCTAGGCTCACTTCCATAGTACTACATGCAAGTGGTTAATGTACAACTTGTATGCGAAGAAATTTGCTGGTTTGTATTCTTCATCGACAAAGAGTGCGCATGTTATGTTAACAAATCTTCCCAGCTAAACCACCATAGTCACAAGCAGAAAAACCACTTGAAGTCTGCATCCTTGGCAAAATCACGCCACTTCCTCTTTGCAAAACACGGTGGAAGCACAGTAAACCCTTGCATTGTAATGCAGTTTTTCTGTTTTGAGAAGCACGTGAGAGCTGATTTACTGGTGGAATTTATGGTTCAAAACGCTCCAGTAAATGCGAATCAACTTTCCTCAGCCACATTTACCGAGGCTTGCCTGTTGTACTGAAACGCTTGGCTCCTCATTTTCAGTGAATAGTATCAGCAAAGCTCGAGGTTCTGTTAACATCACTCTGACAGATGAACTCTTTCACTCCGACATTATAAGCGAGTTACATTTTCAGCAGGCAAGTACGAAGTTGCGGGCTTGCGACCAGCGGGCCTACGAATCACAGCAAGTGCGCAGAAGTCCTACAAGCAGATGCCACGTCCATATGTCACAGTGTCACTTTCAGAAACACATACACCTCTTATTCGCTGTAGATAAACTAAGTGCGCTGCTTAGCGCTTCTACGGAGATGTTCTGGAGCTGCTCATTCGCTTCAAAATGCCCCACTTCTAAGCAAGAGAGCGATATCGAATCAATGAAACACACGTCCTGCCGCTCACTGTTTTGTCAAGTGAACACCGACTGGCCCTAGACTGTCGTGACAGCTAGAAGGGCGAACGTCTTGTCCCCCGTAGTACTAACTAAGGTCTCTGGCGAAGGCGACACTTCGCGCTTCTTTCGAGACCCAGTAGCGCTGGATGACTTCTTGGTGCCAGATCCCTCGTGGGCCTCTTTGAGGATGGCCATCTTAAGCTTGAGCATCATCTCTTTCTTCTTCCTGTCGCGAGCCCTCTCCAGATGTTTCTTCCTTTCCTCCTTGGTCCAGTACTTGCCCGTCTTGAGCTCCGAGTGGTTGTCGTCGTCCGTGGTCAATCCGCTGCGTTCCTCCAGAATCTTCTGCTCTCGCTCCTTCAAGAGCTTTGTTCTCGCTGGCCTACGCGTGATGTAGCGCGTGCCGTCAGCTCTCCTCTTTACTTTCCACTGGGACTTGAGGTCAACGTCTTCGCTGGGGTCTGCGACGTGTTCCTTCTTGGATGAAGACGTCGACGATGACTTGGCCGCCTGAGCTCGGCTGTTCCGTCTTGCCAGGGCCTCGCGGAACAGGTTCTGCTGCAGCCACATGGTGTGCTGGAGGTTCTGCGGGTTCGTGTACATGGTCGGGTAGAGGGAGGCGTAGTCCGGCACCGAAGAGCCACGCCGGACACACGCCGGCTCGCTGACTGTCTTGGGCAGCCGGCGGGGCGACGTAGCAAAGTCGAAGTGGCAGCGACAGGACTCGCAGCTCGTTAGGCTCTGTAGGTCCGAGTCTCTCATCTGCGATTGACGATAAAAGGAAATGAACTGAGTGTTAAATCTGCGCTATTCTGCTGCTTAAACTTGCTAAAAGACTCAGTCGAATAAATGGCACACAGCAATGCGCATCACTGCACTGATGTCGTTTGTGTAGTTTTTTTCTAACGCAAAGTGGTTTCTTCCTTCAATTATTTATATTCACTCAATGAATAGTTCGTACCCTGCTCCACCAAAGAAATTCTCTTTAAATGACTAAGACCGTTACCATGCAGTTAAGCGAATGGTTTCTCTAGAAAAACGAGCTTGCTACTACCACTGCAATATGGAGTACTAGCACTGCAATACGGAGGTTATATAACTACCGAAAACATTCCACAGGCGCATATGCCCCACGCACTAATTGCTCCATATAATAGTGCACAAATAACGACTGCGCACAAGAAGCGCCACTATACCTGCGTTGACTTGTCCTCCGTGGGCCCCGTTCCGTGGCCGGAAGATACCGCAGGAGCTTGAGCGCGCGTCATCGGCTGGAACAGTGAGTGGGTGGGTGTGGTGGCCGGGGCACCCGTGAGCGACAGCAGGGAACCCGACCGGCCGCCAAGCTCGAGTGTGGGCGGCGATGCGGATGACGAGCCGCCAGTGTGGTACGCGCTTGAACCGCTGTCGGCGCCGTCCCACTTCTGCGGAGACGCCGCGAGCCCAGAGGAACCCTGGTGCAGCCACTGCTCCACGGACGCCGCCTTCTTGTCCAGGATGACCCTCTGGAACTCGCTGGCCAGCACGCTCATCTCGAGATCGTTGTCCGGCAGCGGCGTGCCCACCTGGGAAGTTGGAAAGCTCTTCGTGCATAGGCTTAACTTCTTATTGGTCATGAACTTGCCGAGACCATTAACATTTACTAGGGCCAGCCATAACACTTTTTTTGTAGATGTTCGTTGTCCGCTGTACCCTCCACGCCCCTCACCCTATGCTGGTCGATGGACAAAAAAGGCGCGCCGAAGTAAAGTAAATTACAAAGGGAATAATTTAGCTTTCAGGAAGTGGAAGCAAGGCGAGAAGTAGAGAAGGAAGAACCCTACAAAGATGACAGAAATTCAAACTCGTGGCAGAGAGAGCAAGGCTCTAACGAGGAGGTGAAAAGACTTATGAGGGCCGCTGCTGCTATGCATGTGGTTGCATTTCAGCCTGCGCTTTCTGGTTTCCTTAAGCAATACACGCAAGAGTTATAATGATCATGGTACTGCTCTTGTGTTCCTTATTGCATGTCTTATATTTCTCTTATTCTGTGCAACATTCGAAGGCTCTAAAAAAGGTAATCGTTTATATTTCGCATCTGCAGACTTTGTTGTCCATGATGCCTAAGTACTCATAGATTTCTGACTGAAGAATTCTACATCTGTTAACTTTGTTCCGGGATTTCTAGGTTTAAAGTTGTTTCTCACGTAATTTCCGCAAAAAGTTTTCACCTTAGCGTAATTTGTTTATTCTCCAAAATATTGCAGCCCACGATAACAAAAGAAAATTCGCTGACGGACATTTTTTTTAATTACGTTACGTTTTGAGCGCGCCGTACTAATTTTTATTCGTAAAAGCTACGAATCTTGGACCCGCATTTCTAGTGTCCAGTAACTGATGCAAAACGAGCACAAGCAGTTTCAGATATTTTGACAGAACAAGGATCACTTCAAACGCCAGCCAATGCAGGCTTGGGCGCAGAAGCTATGAAACATGCAGAGCATTTCACATTTCTCGCGAAGACCTATTTGATGATGAGCCACAGAGAGCTGCACACTCTGAAAAAAAAAAACTGTAAGGTATGTAGTGAAAAACTGTCGGCTTATTTTTGGCTTGCTTCACTTTGCTAAAGTGTTAAAGAAGGAAAATACTCTAATATAACCATCCATTCTGTTCCGTTGTCAGACATAGCCAGCCAAATGTGTGACGTTAAATACTAATGCAGTATACTGAGGGCTCTGCCTCTGATTGTGTTTAGCAGCATGGAGAGCTAATTCCTAACCCTAAAATAGCTGAATTCATTGCTTGAACAAAAACAGAGACATGCGCTACTCGAAATTCAGACATTAAACATTTAGAAGCTTAATAGCAACAACATACGGGTGTGTTGCATACAGTTCGTGCGCTTTTTTTTTTACTGTCAGTTTCCCACTTACGACCTCTATTTTTTGCTTTTATTATGTAAAATGCCTGACCGCTATTGCATGGGAATAAATAAAACTGTACACCGCAGGTTTTGATTACTTCCTGAGTTCAGTTGATGAATAAATAATGTTTATTTGGCGGTATTGAGATTTTTTCTCATCTTGCAGTGCATTTAACGTGAAAAAAGATGGGCGATATTTCGTGCACTTTGTTTGAAATGCTTCCGTGCATATTTCAGTAAAAAGCCTCGGCAAGTTATTTAAAACCAAAACCATGCAGCCATATATTCTCTGCTAGGTGGCCGCATACCTGTGTTTCAGTTTCAGAGAGTTCTTCCTGGAAGGGTGCTTGTTGCGCCACGTCGGCCTTATTCGCTGTCGTCGCGTCATCTTTGTCATTTCCGTCTTCCTCCTCATCTTCTTCCTAAATGTTTAAAATAACGCTATAAGAGTTGACATTTGCACATTGACTATATTCACAAAAAAAAAAAATCTATCTGGTCAATGCAAGACGTAATTATTCACTTTCAAGGCCAGCAGTTGCACACAGAAGATATCAGTACACATGACTGTGTCAGTAGGGGTTGATCTGTTCGGTTCAAACAGAAAAAAAACCTTAAAGAACGCGAAATATAAGTTTTGACATTCGTTTCTAACCGAAAAAAAAACGATAAAAACGCACCGAATTCCATTTCGAAATTCCGTTTGAACCGTAAAATGTCAGAATTCTTGACGTGTAGGCCAGAGCTAGTTGGCTGTCGAGCAGGGGTTGCACGCATTCAAAGCATAAAACTAACAAACTGCGGGAGCCAGGGGCATGGTAAGGTGGCGTATTATTGGATTAAATGGCGCAATTTTTCATTTCGAGGTATCGCTCCTTTACTTACAGGCGTTTAGAGGACCGAAGGCTGTACCTTGTTGCCACACCTTATTTTCTAGCGTAGTGCGGTTCACTCTCATTGCTTAGGGCAGTTGATTAGTTAAGAGGATGCCCCTATTTCTTGCGAAGATACTCAAAAACATACATAAGTATCAGGAAAAGTTAAGTGGTAGTTTCATTGCTGTCACCAGCACGCCGACCACATGATGCCCCGCAGTATCTTTCAAGCTGGCACAACAACCCAGACAACACGGGAACCCGCCGCGCTGGCTCAGTGGCTATGGCGCTCGGCTGCTGACCCGGAAGACGCGAGTTCGATCTCGGCCGCCGCGGTGGTCGAATTTCGATGGGGGCGAAATTCTAAAGGCCCGCGTGCTGTGCGATGTCAGTGCACGTTAAACAACCCCGGGTGGTCGATATTTTCGGAGCCGTTCACTACGGTGTCCCTCATAGCCTGAGTCACTTTGGGACTTCAAGCCCCTATAAACCATAAACCACCTTATAGTAATCAACGTCCACTTGCGTTTTTGTTAAGCGATTCCACCATTAACGTTCTGTTCCTGTTTGTACTGGCGATAACACTTCCCTTAGCAAGCAGTGCTATAAGCGCTTTATCAATAATTACAGACGATTTGTCTGTTAATCGCACGTATCACGTCGTCGCGACGTTTATGTCATGTTCGGGCTGACGCCCATTGTCACCCTTCCTAAGTTTCTCTCTTGTCATCTTCCCTTGCAGAGTGCTGATTAACGGGGTAGATTGTAGTCCTGCATTAGGACCACTCTGCCATTTTTTTCTGATAAACCCCTCTATCTGATATGAGAGAGCATTCCAACAGGAAGAAGGGAATTAGCCTCGAGAGCAGACCTATGAAGTTGTGTAATTAACAGAAACATAACGATGATAAGCACGTAACATTATTTATGTTTCCTGCTTTGAGAAGGGACACACGTGTTTCATTTTACATACTTATTTATGTGTCAGCCCCAATTCAATCTCTGTTCGTTCTGGACTCCCAATAAAAGAAGGTGAATGAAAATTATAAAAAGAAAACTGTGTTTGTGAAACGGTCATGTGATATGCGCACACAGTGAAAACCTAGAGTTCACTTGCTTTATGTCAAGGGATTAAGAATAAACGTCAGCATCAAAGCTGACTTGAGAATGAGAAGTTAAAAGCGCGGAATCATTCTCTCATCCGCAATGGACATATAACAGACTGAGAAAGAAATCAATGGCGCCCAATCTTTTTTAACAGAAAAACAAGAAAGCAAAACAAGAAAGTGAACGTAAAATAGAAATACCTCTATAGGAACGTTTTGAGAAATAAAGAAACAAATAATATTACAAACCAGAACCGAACTGTAACGGCGACGTGGAAGAGAAAAATTTGAGTGATCTTCGCTAGTGGAGGAGGCTTCCTGCGTGAAAACACCAACAAATGCAAATATAAACAAAATTCAGTCGATAACTGGAAACCGGGAAACGCGACCTGATAGAACATCATCAGTCACTCTTAAGTTCATAAACGCACACATTTAACACCAAATGACCGTTGCGACTGACGATATGCGAGACATGCTACTACTCACGGAAACATGCGTCCTTGCTACAAGCAACGTGAAGTCAGGCCTCTGTTCGGAGAAAAGTGCAATGGCTTGGTCTCGACCCAACACGTCCGTTCCATTAACCTGCATAAAAATGTGAACAGGCAGAGATAAGGCACTGAAGTAGGACTTATTATGAGGGGGAAATATGTCTTCCGTATCACTCCGACTTTTTATTCTGTGCATAACAAGTCGTTGAAGGCAGCTTCAAGTAAACAGCTGAAGTCAAGTATGAAAGATCCGAATATAGTTCATTTGCATGGTACTCAAACAAACCATTGACGTAGTTGCTGATCAGCAGTGTGCTGCTCGTGATATCGGTCATTTTTGTAAACGCTGTATCATAGCTTTATTTTTTTTTGTCGAGAACTGTACTATATTTTGGCTTTGACAATATTGTTTCGCTAATCATGACCAGTTGTACCAAATGAAAAAAATTTCCTACTTGCATTCCACCAAACTGCTGACGATTGAAATTCTGCAAACTCTGCCAATTGATGTATAAAGATATCAATTACAGGAGTAAAGTAAGTATTCAAATCTATTTAATTTTGTTCAGAAATTTTAACCTTAGTGTTAAATCTGTAACTAACATTTTCCTTCTTTTCCTCACATCATATGCGTCACAGAATAAATGTTTTTATTTGTATCTTATTTACCTGAAGGATTTGATCGCCTTCCTGTAGCCTTCCATCTTTCGCGGCGACACTTCTTGGATCAATCTGAAAGAAATACGGTCACACTGCGATTTTAGGTCAGGCAGAGCAATTACTTTTACTTGCGTTTATTCGTTCTGTGCTTGTTACAAAAAGTTTTGTCTTTTCATTACGAGTAGTTAATTGATCAGTTAGGCTGCTTGCATCAAAATAATTCAGTTTTCATGAACGTGAAGCCAGTGCATGTTTCACTTGCTTAAAAAAGTGGTATATTTTAAACCATTTCTCCGCCAGCTGCTTGAGCTGCAGGTTGGCAACCTCCACGAACACTCGCCAAAGCCACTATTCTATATCCGCCAACTTGTCCAATCTTCTGCTTTGCTACATAATTCTAACAGTCTCAAAGCATGACCACAATTAAGTTATTCAACCTTCTATATTCTTCAAAATATTCTTCAAGTTCTTCAAAATAATTCTGTTAACGCTCCGATATTTGAATATCTAAAGAGGACTTTCGAGATGCATATTTTTTTTTTCTTTAGCAGGCCTTCTGAGCAGGCAGTCAGCTGGCTTTGTTATTCAGTAAGCACGTGGACTTCTAACTTACCTCTCCTACATATATTTCTGTTTCTTGTTCTTCGGGGTCACCGTAGCAGAGTGTCAGGCCAAGCTTGTCACTGCCGTTCCTAATTAGCGTCACTTCCTGCAATTGACGAGGTCAACCACGAAAGATAGAAATAAAATTCGAAGCACTCGGGTTCATGGTTGATTGCTGCAAAATTATTCAATGCAGCCTGGCATAACGTACCTCATATTCAATATCGTAACCATCGTCATCGTCCGGATCTTCGTTCCTGCTAGGAGGGCTCATTGGAGGCGGAGGTATGCTTAATCTGGAATCAGAAAATGATGAAGAATAAAAGCTCAGCCGAAAAACAAACAACTCGCAGAAGGTTCACCACTGTGTAATGCGAGATTCGGCGACATCTGTTTGCAGAATAACCTTTTTGATGTTGATTGCCGCATACTGTAAATGAGGTAAGCAAGTTGTGTGTGTGTGTGTGTGTGTGTGTGTGTGTGTGTGTGTGTGTGTGTGTGTGTGTGTGTGTGTGTGTGTGTGTGTGTGTGTGTGTGTGTGTGTGTGTGTGTGTGTGTGTGTGTGTGTGTGTGTGTGTGTGTGTGTGTGTGTGTGTGTGTGTGTGTGTGTGTGTGTGTGTGTGTGTGTGTGTGTGTGTGTGTGTGTGTGTGTGTGTGTGTGTGTGTGTGTGTGTGTGTGTGTGTGTGTGTGTGTGTGTGTGTGTGTGTGTGTGTGTGTGTGTGTGTGTGTGTGTGTGTGTGTGTGTGTGTGTGTGTGTGTGTGTGTGTGTGTGTGTGTTGTGTTCTATGGCACATAGGCAACTGAGGCCATCATGCGCCAAGAACAAGGTAAACAGGTGGTGTGTAGCATGGGCTCCGTTCTAAGATTACGAAGAAAGTAGTGTACCCGCCTCAGAACGTCGGGCTCGCTACTTTGGTTGGCCGCTAGTTTCCTAGTGTTCCCTAGTCTTCCCTAGCGTGGTGTAGTTTGCTGGTGTTCGCTAGTGTCACCTTAGTTCATTCAACTGAGCCCGCTGAGCCGGCACCACAGACACGTCTTAGGTATTCCGATGCATGTCATCTTTCGGCAGTTTGATGGATAAGCCACGCCACGGCAACCGCCGTAGCTTGGAATGCAGTCACTCTACCGAAGCCTTTAGAAGTGGCTTATTCGAATGACCACTATGACGTCACTTTTCTTCAACGGCGGGCCAGCGATCGCACCCACTCCTCTGTTAGGCCGGTCTCCGCCTTACATACTAGCTGTGCTCCAATGTTAACTCCCTATTTCCTTTCTTAAGCCCACGCGATAGTGTACGTCACGGTCTGCAACGCCTCGCCAACATGTGCTCCAGGAATAAGCTCATAGCAAAATACCATCCGTAAGAAATTGTCAGCCTCTACTTAATCTTTCACAGGAGCATAGTTTCATTGTTACATGCGTACCTCAGCTGTCTGCCATGTGACTGGGAACAAGTAAGGTATTTAAGCTAGCGCTGCTTTCTCCTTACTTTCTCGCACGTGAAGCAATGAAAAATCAGCGGTTTCATATAATTTAGTGGGTGCCATTGACGACCATCGCGAACATCTTCATTGACAATGGCGAATGTTTAACTGCCGCTGTTGTTTTAAACGATGGTCTTAACCATCGGTACTAGGATGACACCGGGAAGCAAGCAAGACTACAGTTCTTCGTTGCCCGTACGCGCCCTCCTTGTTCAATGTGGAACCGTTAGCCTAACAACAAATCCTGCTCTTTGGCTTCACCCGCCGCTGTGGCTCAGTGGTTAGGGCGCTCGGCTACTGATCCGGAGTTCCCCGGCTCGAACCCGACCGCGGCGGCTGCGTTTTTATGGAGGCAAAAGGCACCCGTGTGCTGTGCGATGTCAGTGCACGTTAAAGATCCCCAGGTGGTCGAAATTATTCCGGAGCCCTCCACTACGGCACCTCTTTCTTCCTTTCTTCTTTCACTCCCTCCTTTGTCCCTTCCCTTACGGCGTGGTTCATGTGTCCAATGATATATGAGACAGATACTGCGCCATTTCCTTTCCCCAAAAACCAATTATTATTATTATTATTGGCTCCACTTGCGGCGGTGTATCTGAAAAAAGCGTCATCGACGATGCAGTGCTTGCACTGCTACGTAAGCCGAACGGGAGCTACGTCACCGGTATCTGCGTACACGCACCCGTTGGGGAGAAAGGATCCTTCCCAAGGGGGAGGGGCCCACCAGGCGATCTCCGTCTGCGCTGCCGCGTCGATGCAGCCTTGCGAAAAGGAAGAGGGCGGCGGTGCGGCTTGTTTGGCCCGGTTTCCAACGCAGCTGCTTCCGCTTCCGAAATCCGACGAACTTCCGGTTCCGTTACGGCGCTCCCTGCGCAACACCTCGACCACAATGGGCTCCGTGGCGGCCCGGAACGCAGCCACGGCTTCTTCGTGCGTAGCATTGGAGACGTCGCGGCCATTCACCTGCGAATAAAGCAAATAATACGAGTAAAAATTTTGACATTTACGAAAGTCAACGCAGGTATTAATGAAGTAGTTTGCAACATATTTCCTCTGCTATGCCCACGTTTGCAATACGTAACAATCGAAGCCAACGTACACAAACTAAGAGCAGAGTCCCTCATCCGAAAGATTAACAACCGATTTTGTCCACAAATTATTTTATGTTCAGAAAATATTGGATGCTAGCATAGTACATTTTCAGCGGGTGCCTCCGATTTGAAGCTCGAAACAGTGACTCCAGTTGAGAGTCAACCAACGCGTAGACGATTATATCGATCATTTCATTAATAATCTGTCTATTAGTCAATAATTTCACCTGCGTCTAGTCAACTAAATAGCAAAACCTGCCAAGATAATGAAGCGACAAGTTCCTTGAGCAGTCCGTAAATCAATCAGCCATTCAATCGGCCACACATGTTTTTATAAACGAAGATTCATAAAGAAGTGTACATATCTTCGGGGTGCTCTTCCTTTGGTTACAAGGATATTTGCAAAGTAACTCTACGAACAGTTTGTAAAATTAAGAAATTAAGTGTTCGCACAGTGGTAATTAGCACACGCAAGAAGACTTCGCTGGATTACTGGCATACGACAGCACAGAGATAGCCATGTTAAGAACGAAGCACACCTAACCCCCCCTCCCCCATTAACCAACCTTGAGTAGTTAGCGCGCTGTCTGAAGCATGAAGGTCACCAGCACAAAATGTGAAAGTGAATATTTTTAAAGAAAGGAAAGATCAAATCAGGAACCACGTTTCTGGATCGAATGCAGCAGCACAGAGGGAGCCATGTTAAGAGTGAAGCACACCTAACGAACCCCCCCAACGAAACTTTAGCAGTTAGCGCGTTGTTTAAAGTGTGAAGATCTGCGCCACAAAATATGTAATTGAATATTTAAAGAAAAAGGAAAGAGCGAATAAGAAGCCACGTTTGACCGTTTTTTTTTCTTTTCGCCCATATGCACTGCTTTTCAATTTGCAATTCTTTCACCACGGCAGAATGTTCAGAGGTGAAAGCACAAGGCAAAGCGAGAGTCGGTAAGAAGTGAATAAAATAAATAAGTAAGAAAAACGAAACATTGTACAAAGGCTTGCAGATGCACCACTTGCAGCTTCAAGCCAGCCAATTTATTCAGTCGAAGATAAATAATGCGCCGAAATGAAAAAAAATAATATTTTGTCTCGCAGTTCCCGCTCACGCTGCAGAAAAACTCGACGAACGAAATGGAATATGGTTCGGCGCATTTGGGCGGATCGCTGCGTCCGCTTTTTGCACATAGCGGCAAGTAGACAAGCCACGTGCACCGCCTTAACGCTCCACGTGTGCTTAGAGCGAGAGGGAGAGGAGGACGTACAGAGAGGGGACAAAGTAAGAGAGCGGTAGGGCTTCTAAAAGACAACGAACGTCTGGCCAAAGTAAGGAAATCAAACAAGCAAAATTACACAGGCGAAATAACGAAGCAAGGGAGGGTAAGTGAACGGTCAAGTTTTGATGTATTTGATGATTTGGCAAGTTTTGATGCGTTGGTTTCACAAAATAAAATGATGATGATAATGATGATAAAAAAAAAGAAGCAAAGGTAGGAAGTACTTGCAACTGGGCTTGTTGGTGCGTATTCGTGAAAGACATGAGAGAGCAAAAATGGCAACACGGACGAGTAAGAGAACAGGACGAGCGCTGCACGTTGAAAGTGCAGCGCTCGTCCTGTTCCCTTACTCGTCCGTGTTGCCATTTTTGCGCTCTCATGTTATTCGTGAAAGACATGAGAGCGCAAAAAATGGCAACACGGACGAGTAAAGGAACTGGACGAGCTCTGCACGTTGAAAGTGCAGCGCTCGTCCTGTTCCCTTACTCGTCCGTGTTGCCATTTTTGCGCTCTCATGTTATTCGTGAAAGACATGAGAGCGCAAAAAATGGCAACACGGACGAGTAAAGGAACTGGACGAGCTCTGCACGTTGAAAGTGCAGCGCTCGTCCTGTTCCCTTTCTCGTCCGTGTTGCCATTTTTGCGCTCTCATGTTATTCGTGAAAGACATGAGAGAGCAAAAATGGCAACACGGACGAGTAAGAGAACAGGACGAGCGCTGCACGTTGAAAGTGCAGCGCTCGTCCTGTTCCCTTACTCGTCCGTGTTGCCATTTTTGCGCTCTCATGTTATTCGTGAAAGACATGAGAGCGCAAAAAATGGCAACACGGACGAGTAAAGGAACTGGACGAGCTCTGCACGTTGAAAGTGCAGCGCTCGTCCTGTTCCCTTACTCGTCCGTGTTGCCATTTTTGCGCTCTCATGTTATTCGTGAAAGACATGAGAGCGCAAAAAATGGCAACACGGACGAGTAAAGGAACTGGACGAGCTCTGCACGTTGAAAGTGCAGCGCTCGTCCTGTTCCCTTACTCGTCCGTGTTGCCATTTTTGCGCTCTCATGTTATTCGTGAAAGACATGAGAGCGCAAAAAATGGCAACACGGACGAGTAAAGGAACTGGACGAGCGCTGCACGTTGAAAGTGCAGCGCTCGTCCTGTTCCCTTACTCGTCCGTGTTGCCATTTTTGCGCTCTCATGTTATTCGTGAAAGACATGAGAGCGCAAAAAATGGCAACACGGACGAGTAAAGGAACTGGACGAGCTCTGCACGTTGAAAGTGCAGCGCTCGTCCTGTTCCCTTACTCGTCCGTGTTGCCATTTTTGCGCTCTCGTGTTATTCGTGAAAGACATGAGAGCGCAAAAAATGGCAACACGGACGAGTAAAGGAACTGGACGAGCTCTGCACGTTGAAAGTGCAGCGCTCGTCCTGTTCCCTTACTCGTCCGTGTTGCCATTTTTGCGCTCTCATGTTATTCGTGAAAGACATGAGAGCGCAAAAAATGGCAACACGGACGAGTAAAGGAACTGGACGAGCTCTGCACGTTGAAAGTGCAGCGCTCGTCCTGTTCCCTTACTCGTCCGTGTTGCCATTTTTGCGCTCTCATGTTATTCGTGAAAGACATGAGAGCGCAAAAAATGGCAACACGGACGAGTAAAGGAACTGGACGAGCGCTGCACGTTGAAAGTGCAGCGCTCGTCCTGTTCCCTTACTCGTCCGTGTTGCCATTTTTGCGCTCTCATGTTATTCGTGAAAGACATGAGAGCGCAAAAAATGGCAACACGGACGAGTAAAGGAACTGGACGAGCTCTGCACGTTGAAAGTGCAGCGCTCGTCCTGTTCCCTTACTCGTCCGTGTTGCCATTTTTGCGCTCTCATGTTATTCGTGAAAGACATGAGAGCGCAAAAAATGGCAACACGGACGAGTAAAGGAACTGGACGAGCTCTGCACGTTGAAAGTGCAGCGCTCGTCCTGTTCCCTTTCTCGTCCGTGTTGCCATTTTTGCGCTCTCATGTTATTCGTGAAAGACATGAGAGCGCAAAAAATGGCAACACGGACGAGTAAAGGAACTGGACGAGCTCTGCACGTTGAAAGTGCAGCGCTCGTCCTGTTCCCTTTCTCGTCCGTGTTGCCATTTTTGCGCTCTCATGTCTTTCACGAAAGCAAAGGTAGGCCGGTACCGACTAAAATTCGTTTCCCGAAGCGCTGCCCCTTCGTGGATTCTCCTCTGCAAAACTAGGCAGTACGGTTGCACGGCGATTCTTTTCCAAGTTGCTGAGGCGGGCACAGAGCAGAGGCAGCACCGACTGTGTGCGTGCGGGTCGAGAGCGCAAGTTTTGTTTTCGTGAGCGCGCTTCCAAAACAAACAACATCTTTGGAAACAAAGCAAAAACAACGGACGCAGCCAGTCAAACAGTTGAACCCAGCAATGCCAAGCCACAGCGTGGAACTTTGAAACAAACGCCTTTCTATATTGAATGCGCGAGACGGAAAAGGGTGAGGAGGGGGGGGGGGGAGGAGAGACAAATGGCGGCCGTCAACAGATGGCGTTGTAATCGCGCCATCTTTGCCACAGCGACTGAAATAGGGAAGTTAAATATAAAAATACGGTAAAGCACTTGATTTTAAAAGAGAGGCACCGTCGAAAGCGGAGAAAGCTTTAAGAACCCAATAAGAGTCGGCGTTCAGGAATGGTATTATAAAGCGGAAGGAAACTCTGAACTCTGAACCTCTCTGAGCACGGATAAGAAAAAAGAAAGCAGTACTGATGTCAGCGTTTAAAAATAAAATACCAGCTCTAAATTTCTAAATGTATAGTAATGTATGAAAAGCAAGACGCGGTAGAAGATCAGTGATGCACCATGACCACTGCTCAGGATGTACTTGCACGCACAAAGATGGCAGGGGGAATAGGAAAGCAGATTTTTAAAAAATGTTCTCCTGTTTCGAAGTTCGCCTTGCATGAAGAACAAGAAATGCAGTTTTTTGTACTCCTACTGAACGGTGCTGACTCCACTGAGCTCCGTTGTAGCACTTTCTTATGGTTGTTTCTTATATCATTCCTTTCTTCTTTCCTAAAACCCATTACAGAATATATATATATATATATATATATATATATATATATATATATATATATATATATATATATGAAGAGAGCACTCACCAAACCCAAGGTGCATAGAGGAATGTTTAATTTTTTTATGTGTTGTGCTTGTTAGTGGGATAATAAAACTTAGTCCGGTGCTCTTACCAACTGAGCTACTGCGACGGCTGTCCAATCTGCTGCTCTCGTGGGTATTTATGTTCATTGGGTATAAGCGAACCTTGAGAGTGTTCGCAAAAAAAAAAACATTCCCCTGTGGTGCACCTTGGTTTCGGTGGCTGTTAGCTCCCTTCACATATATATATATATATATATATATATATATATATATATATATATAGCATACAAGGTAAAGGAAATGAGGGGCTCGTTTGACAAACATATTAAGGAAGCCAACAGTCACGGAAACCAAGAGGCATAGGGGAATGTTTTTAATCTTTTTTTTATTTGTAGTGCCAATCAATCGGTTTAAAGAAAATTACTTATAATATATATATGCGACTAGGCATACGGAATGCGTGAACGTCTGGGCTGGCGTCGAATCACGTCGCATTCTTTTCTGTGCATGAATACTTTGTCGCATAGCCTCTTTTTCCTTCTCATATTTCGTCTGGACGACGGAACAGGCGTGGAAAGGATGCGACTACAAAGGAGTAACACATTAAAAAAGAAACCTTTCGAATATTGTTTGGCTTTGCTGCATAGAGAGTTTCCGATAGGTGAATTACTCTTAAGAGTCGGGAAAATAGAAATTAAGGAGTTGTTCAGTGCACGTTAAAGATCCCCAGGTGGTCGAAATTATGCCGGAGCCCTCCACTACGGCACCTATTCTTCCTTTCTTCTTTCACTCCCTCCTTTATCCCTTCCCTTACGGCGCGGTTCAGGTGTCCAAAGATATATGAGACAGATACTGCGCCATTTCCTTTCCCCCCCAAAAAACCAATTATTATTATAAGGAGTTGTTCAAGATTTTTTCAACTCTTCCAACCATCAGCTCAACGCAGGGAAACCTTTGAGCAGCACAGGTTCATTGAAGAAAACTGTCCGAGACAACATCGAACAATACAAGTAGTTTTATATGGGCTTTATTAAATTGGGAAGAAAAAATGTACAATCACCTAAGTTTTCTATGTTATGTGAACATTTTTAATAATAGCACTCACAATTGCAAATCTGTACATCGTACACATCAGAGTGACTCAATCACACACATCTATTTTCCTTCGGTTTTTCCTCTGACTTGTGTTCGCCCCGAGGGCTAGAACCTGCAACCGAGCACTCGATATTTCAAAGACCATTATCCCATATTTCTTGATGGCGCTCTGACCTGGATGGAAAGTTAGTACCAGAGCCGAAAGTTACTGAGGCCAACGAGGACAGCAGCCCTCTAGGGAACCTTTGCTCGCGAGTGATCTCGGACAGCTTTGCATCACAAAGAACAACGGAGGCCCTTACTGTTCAACGTGTTAGCCTAATTTTGTGCGTTTTTTGCCTTCAAAGCCTCGCCATGACACTCGGGCGTAAATGAAATAAATAAAAAAAAAACGGGAGAAAAGGGAAGGGGGTCAGGAGACAGCGAACATCCATTAAGGGTCAAGTTTCGCCCGGGTAGAGATGATGAACGCCGAAGGGGCTAATTAGGGCGCAGTGAAAGCCTTAATGGATTCTCACAGCCGACCGCACTCCCGACGCATCCTTTGTGCAAAATGAGTTATGGCTCGCCATCGAGGCTACGAAATCACAGCGCCACGCAGTGCGAAAGCGAAAAAAAATTACAAAAATAATAAAAAGAGGCGAAGTGAGAAAAAGAAACACCGGGCACAAAAAAAAAATTAGGGGGAAACGAATTAGTAGTCTTCGGAAATCTGCGAGCGCACGCCTAGAATCAGGCAGGAAACCATTCCAATGCTCATATATCTGCATTTGACGACTCCAGTGTCGCAATTTGCTCGTAGTCTAGATAGGTAGATAAAGAGGAGGAGGGAAAGGCAGGGATGTTAACCAGAAAGGGGTTCCGGTTGGCTACCCTGCACTGGGGAAGATGGATTAGGAGACTAAAAGGAGGAAGAGAGAAGGGAAAAAAGGTATAACACACACACGCACAACGCTGTCACAGTTTGTCACTCAATCCAGTTGCTCTCAAGTAGGCAAAGAGTGCCTTGTATGCCTTGAGGGCAGTCGACTGCTGTGGCCACGGACCGAGGATCTTTTGCTATGTTAATGGGCGAGGGTCGAGGCGGTCCAGGGCACAACACAGTGTATGTCGTAGTATAAGTTCAGTCTTTACCTTAGCTGTTCTTCCGCTGCAGCTTAGAGAAAGACTGGTACGCAGCACTAAATTTCCATACTTTTTGTGCTAGCTTAATGAGCGCCACCGCAGGCGTGAGAAAGCATGCACGTACGGCAGTGTGAGCTCAATTTGTTGTTAGTGGCTATTTATTAATAATGTTAAGAATGAAGGGAAAATATGTTGCTTGCCGCGGCATCTGCCATCGAAACCTGAACTGCGGCTAGAGGGAATAAAAATACAGGGGAAAAGAAAGGACAGCAATACTAAGAAAGGATAGGGGTATAGCAAAAATATACACAACGTACAAATACAGGATGTGGAAACATGTAAGCTCAGTTACTGTGTAGATCTACGCTGGCGAAAGAAAGTGTACTCGTGTATTCCGCATAGCGAACGCGTGATAACGAGAAAGTACCAATGTTGAATCGCGAATTTGTGAAGTTTTATGCTGCGGGATTACTTACGAATTTTTACTCTAATTTGTGCAGCAACTGCAGTGTGTATCTGTGAGTGCGTGCGTGGGTGCTTGGACCTGAGTTTTGAGCAGTTTATGAACGCACAGAGCTGCTCCGCATATCACCAAAAGAAAACAAACAGTAATTCTTCGGTGGAAAATAATAATGCAGCGAAAAATTGAAAAGTTCGTTCTCAAATGAACAAGAAACGTCCAGTGAATATTTAAAAGATAAAAAATAAGAGTCCAACAACCCCTAGTTATATCAAGCCTCGTTAAGACTGCCGCTGGGAAGAAGCGACAGGATTATACGTGTGCGTGATGTCTCCTCCTCTCCCAAAACCCGAATAATAATAATAATAATAATAATAATAATAATAATAATAATAATAATAATAATAATAATAATAATAATTGGTTTTGGGGAAAGGAAATGGCGCGGTATCTGTCTTATATATTGGCGGACGCCTGAACCGCGCCGTAAGGGAAGGAATAAAGGAGGAAGTGAAAGAAGATAGGAAGAAAGAGGTGCCGTAGTGGAGGGCTCCGGAATAATTTCGACCACCTGGGGATCTTTAACGTGCACTTACATCGCACAGCACACGGGCGCCTTAGCGTTTTTCCTCGATAAAAACGCAGCCGCCGCGGTCGGGTTCGAACACGGGAACTCCGGATCAGTAGCCGAACGCGCTAACCACTGAGCCACCGCGGCGGGTCCTAAAACCCGAACGCGTCAGGTTGCGTGCTTGCAAAAGGCTCGCCCGCCTGCCGGAAGTGGATGACAGGAAGGAAGTGACTCTCGCTCGGAAGACACAACGCCGGGAAGCTTTCTTTGAAAAGTTTCTGAAGACGGGAAGCATGTGTTGTAATGAGGGACGCCTTAGTAAGAAAAGGGCGCATGCGTCAAAGTTGGAGGTAACAAAAGGATTATGATAATTAGCGCGAGCTGACAAAGCGGCTTGGGCGCTTTTGTCAGCGAAGTGTGCTAAGCAGCGGTATACTGTACCGTTCTGCATCTTTTCAAACTACCAAAATCTGTGCAGTGGTGTGGTAGCCGTAGAGTTGGAGTCAGCTAATGATGAGTGCGATACTGACAACTTGCGCTAAAAACTGGTTTGTGATTGGCTGGTAGTCGGTCGGTGTCCATGCGCTGGCGATTGTGATAAGGGGAGGCACGATAATTACGGCCCTGGCACGCGTAAAGAGCTGCAGATACTGTCCATGGTAGGCTAAAATTAAGATAAGCTTGAGAACTGTCAAGCATTTCGGTTGAAAGGAAGTCCAGGCGGCATGTTTCAGAGAGCCGATCGCGAGAAGCGCAGAAATTGAATATATATATATATATATATATATATATATATATATATATATATATATATATATATATATATATATATATATATATATATATATATATATATATATATATATAAAGGAGCAGTCAGCAGCGTAACCGCGCATCACGAAAGCAGTGTAAGCGCGCGCGTCCTAGAGTTTGCGATTAAATTTAATTACGAGAAAATTCACCGGAAAAATACGAGATCAGATCCTATACGCCTCAACACAGATCACGACGGTGCTGTTGATAATCATAATGACTGCGGTGGAAGATGCTCAGTGGTTATAATGATAATAAATGCTCGGGATGTGTGATCAAAGCTCTGTGCGTACACCTTCAGCCTTCTACACTGCTGCGTGGAACTATAGTGGGAAGAAAATTTTCTGCCCCTGTTTCCCACTTGCGCCGTAATAACACGCGCTTCACGCCTTTTCTTGCCGGTGGTGGAAACGGGCAGCACCAGATGTCGCTGCAAGCCGAACCTTTTTTTTTTTTTGCGGGAGTACAGATGCAAGCTTTAACAGACGGCGTTGCGTCGTTAATGGCGGTTTGTTGCGAGGCGCTCCGCTCTAATGGGCGGCAGTTTGTCGTCCAGTGCAGAGCTGCCTCTTTCCTCCTCGCAAGTGGAACAAAGCGTCTTTTCTTATGGGTGTAACGCAGCTGGCTGCTCTGCCTTTGTGAGCCGCGCGAAAATTTTGTGACCGAGAGAAGCTAAATTTCTTGGTGAAATACATGTTCTCAGTGAAGAAGCCCAGGTATTTCACTGGATTTTTAATGTGTCGTGTTCAGTGAACTGCGAAAGAACGATAACGAAAATAAAATGTGAATAAGATGAAGGTAACTACATAATAGAAGATAGAAGCGCTTTAAGTTATATCACATTTAGAGTATCTTATGTCATATATTTTAAATGTAGCTCCATTATTTGAGCTGCGTGTTTCGCTAAGGCTACCCTGTCTGTCCTAAAGCTGCTATATAGAGTCAACGAGCCATGGGTGCAAATGTAAAGAGGGAATTGTTGCCAGTAAATTTGACTAGAAGATCACTCATCAGAGTGCAAGGATCACTTGACCGGTAAGGCAAGCAGAAACGAGATTCTCATGAGCATCCCACAAACACCCTGCAAAAAAAAAAGTTTTCAGAACGGTGTTTTATTTTCTTTTTTGTGCGAGTAGAGTGTATGAGAAATCCAGGCAGCAAAAGTTGATGCGCTCATTCGGTTATTGAACTGGGTGCCGTGCGTCTCAGTGTATGTCAAGCGTCGCAAGGTACAGCGCTCGTTGTTAAGTTTAGAGTTGTTTAGAGGCCAAGGCTTCGTGCTCAAGCCTCCTAGTAAGAACTTAACTTTGCGAATATTATCGCAAGAACTTTTATACACGACCACGACGGTTGAGCGAAAATGAGAGATGCGGCAAACTTCACCCTAGAAATCATATTACGGTCTTTAAATTCAGGGCGCTAGTACATTCATTTAGGTATTGAATTCGTCTTTAGCACCCTATCAATCACACTAGCGACATGTTTGTTTGCTAGGCCCACTTTCTGTAATGAGATAAGCACACAGAAGCTGGTTCACGTCAACCGTCGGATCTTTTTCATCGTCTTCTCTGAGCGCCTAAAAGGATTACGCCGGCACCTGCAATGGAGGCGGGGTTTGGTATGAACCGTGGCAGCGAGGCGGCGAAGTGAGCAAACATATCCGCAACGCAGTCTTCTGACGAGGCTAACGAAACCTTCCGGTCACGACGAGACAGAATCCAGAAGCTCGCCTACCATACGATGGAGCGGCTGAAGTCGAAAGAAAGAAAGAAAGAAATAGATGAAGGCAGTGAAAGAGCGACATTCGCGAATCTGATAAAGCGAATGCGTAGAGCCCGCTCTACTCGCCTCCCCGGTCGACAAAGTGCAGACATCGTGGCAGGACGACGAGGACTAGGCAAGCTGGCACATCGAAGAGGTCGGGGGAACAGAACGTTCGCTTGTTCCTTTGGCGATGCCCGACCTTGTCGCGAACAAAGAGTCCCGTAGGAAACCACATTCCAAGCGAAAATGTCGTTGCACGACCGTTAATGCTTCGAGCCGGGAGGCAAATGTGCGAGCTGGAAACGCTGCAGGCAAATAAAAACATAAAAAAATGCAAGTGACACAAAAGCTTGGTCTAATGGAATCAGTCTAGAGAGAAAGCACAGCTCGAAACTACAAAAACAAACAAAAGAGCAAAGTGGAAAAAAAGAACTGAAGTCTGTGCGGCAAGTTGAAAAGGGTGCGCTAGAAAATCAGTGGATGTTTCCGCCGCTGCCAGCGGCATGGGAGTGCAGACGACAGGGCACTAGCGGGAGACGCCAGCAGCAGACGACGAGAACCCTTCTTCTAACTGAAGCCCAGGCGTCGACGGAGAGAGAGCCACTCATCGATTGCACATGCGCACTAAGGGAGGCTTCCGGAAAAAGCGGCTCCTTATTTCTCCACAACGGCTTCGCGGTCCTCTCCTTCCTAAATGTAGAATAACTGGCACCGTTAGGAGCGGTCGGCGCTTAAACAACGGTAGTCAGAGCGGCATTGGGTACGGCAGCAAAAGTTTTGCGGTGGAATGAATTCAAACCCAAAAACTACCTATTTTTGTAAGACGAAAGACAGCCTTTGCTAGCAACGCTTATTAGGAAACAGAATTATGCCAATGACTCTTTTCCTGATAAACAGAGCTATGTTTCAATTGATTTCACAAAATTTGGAAGAATAAAACTTCAACACTCAGTCTTCCACCGGAAACAAAACGGTTGGACGGTAGAGTTGGCTTGATGTTTATGAGAAATTTCGTCAAAAACTGTCGCCTGTTTCGTGGCCAACTCATTCCACTAAATCATTCTGAAGCCTCACCAATGAGGTTTGAGTTATGTTGCTTTTTACAGTGTTTACTTCCTTAGGGCATAAAAGGCGATGAGTATATGATCGAGAAGGCGGATGGTTAAAAGTCTAGGAGAGACTGATGATGTGGTCCCTGAGTCCACGCTGCATCTCATTAGCTTAGACACAGACCCGAGTTGTTCGCTCTTCCATGCATATCAGAAGCTTTTTTGAACGGGATAATAAGGTTTTTAGTACAGGCTACCACGCTTAAGACTACAGCAGCTTTCCCGTTTGCGTTAGGACGCAATTAGTTGCTAACAATGCCTTCTTTTCTTTCTTGATTCTCCAGAGGAAATTGCCGCCTAAACTTGTACTCGTTGCAGGAAACCACGCATCGCAGTTAACTAAACAGCGACTAAAACTGAAGTTGCTGAATAACTGGTATTCACATCCCGAGAAATGAATATCTTTTCTTTTTGTGGGGGAGACGTTTGGAAGACCTTTTTGCCGCGCTGGCCTCTCGCTACCACAAAACCGCACCGGCCTGCCGTTAAGCCTTGTTGTAAGAACCCCACTGAGCCGAGTCCGGAAGAAGATTCGCAGAGCAGTGCCTTGTATACGGCGTGGGTATTGCCGTGCGAGTAACAGGTGCGTCCTAGCGCCATCTAGGAAGACCGTAAAGACAGAGCGGAGGAGACACCACGAGACCGCGCCGTGTTCCGAGGAAATGGTCCCATAAAAATTAATCCCCGAAGCGCTTACCGTCGACACGGTGTGTTCACCCTTAGACTTGCTGCCGAAGTTCGCTTTTTCACCTTGTTTTCTCTTCTTCCCACTTCCTTTGCTCCCTTAGGTTGCGGTGCTTGCATGCCAAGTGCCCCCTGGGGTATCAGCAGTGTGATGGCAGGATTCTAGGAAGAGATGCTTTCGTTTAACGCTGTTGCCTTTCACGCTCAGGCAATACGTAAGCTTATCGGCAGAAAGGATCGGAGGAGGACTCGTGGCAGTATTTTGAAGTAGGTACTTACTAGCTCTAAAAGTGAGGAAGGCTGTGAAGGCTGTGTATAGATCTTTTGCAGTGATAAATATCAGTCCGTTTAGCCCGCTCTGCCACTTGTTTACATTCTATACTCTATCTGCAGGTGATGTGAGCCGTGCAATACCTCCACTTATGCGTGAAGTAAACTGTGAGCTGTCGGCAGAGCTGCACTTTCTCTACTCCATTGTAAGGTGAGGATCTTCCGAAATGTTTGCAGGCAAGAAACTTTGCTTGACCTAAGGAAACAAAGTCTAATGCCCTGTTGCGATTTGAGTCGATGGTTTTAAGCAATGAGGCGTTGATTCATAAATGGGGTTTAGTTCAAAACGCGTCCCATCTTTACATTGCACGTTATTCCTCTGGCTTGTGACGCTCCATTACTTACATGAACTCTGTGCCGTCTTGGGACACAGATTCTTGATGCATTTAGCGAAGGTTGTCACTGCAATGGTTACTACGTGCTCGCTTTCAGGAGTGTGTCATTGCTTTATATTCGTCAACACCATGAAATGAATGGTTAAACCTCCACTCTATGTTTGTTGACTGCTGCAGGTCAATGTTTATTTCAAATATTCTCCAACTGCTCTCCCGCATTAACCTTATGCAGCCCTTGCCGAAACAGGTGAGTTGGTTTCTGGGGCCCATTTTAGTGGGTATTTTTCTTCTTTATCCATTCTTCGGACACGCGATGCACTGCCTAGCCCCGTACGTCGAACTGCAGTAGAACCACAAAATTGCTTGCCCTGATGACATCCGCCCTGACGTCATAGGCAGAAGTTCCCTACCGTAAAAGGCTGAGGAAGGAATCAGGACAAAGATAGTCAAAAGACAAGGACTCAGGTCTGTTTATGACCCGATTTATATCCCGGATTCGGTGGAAGACATGGAAGTTACTGGCGGAGATTAACCGCGAGGGCCGTCATGCTCATCCAAAGAGCCCTCTGTCGATAACAGGCAAATACACACTGGTCGGTCAGCTCAAACAAAGCGGAAAACAAAGAAAAAAAGAGACCACCCCGGAGCCGTTATCCCGGAATCGCCCCGGGTGTTCCTGGAAGCGATATCTCTTGTCTTGCTTTCCGCAGGCGCCGATGTCCGCGAAAACTGTGCTACCGTGCACGTTCTCACGTACGCCATTAAGTATGACACGCTTCCCAAAGCTCCGAACTTAGCAAGACGTAAAAGAAGGCAATGAAAAGGAAGCAAACGGAGCGAGTGCAGTGCAAGCGAGGAAGCCTGGCGCTCTCCTCCATTTGCGGCGAGCAGCCAATAAAGGCTCGGCAGCCATTTGACACAAGAGGGGCCCCGAGGCAGAGCGGTATAAGCTCGAAGGGGCGTCGCTATCATCCTTCCCGTCAAAGATTGTCGTAAAGCCAGAGTCGAGCCGCGTGAACTTCACGTACATACAAAAAGAATAAAAAAAAACGAAGCAAGAAGGAAAGATGCGTACAAGTTTGGAGGAAGGTCCTCGAGCTCGGAGAAGGAGTCTAGGTCGCGGCTTCGTAGAGAGCTTCCCAGAACGGCAGGCGAAGGTGTAGATAGCGCAGACGAAATCTGGTCGCTAACCTCGGGGACAGGGTCGTTTACGACTACAAGCCTGACCTTCCTGTTTGCTTCGTCGTGCTTTTTTTTTTTTTCACACAGTGTTTTTTAGCCTCTTTCTCCTATTTCTTCACCGTTGTGACCTGCACGAATTTTTTTTCACGCCTTTTCATGTGTATACTTTATTTCCGTTCTTCCGAGCTTCTTCATAGCTGGAGTCAACAGCTCACCTTTGGTCCTTTAATACAGAGGCGGCATAAGTGGAACGTAGCCCTATAACGGTGACCGCACATACATCGAAGCCAGAGTAAAATGGCGCGCCATCCTCCTGACGACAGAGGCGCCTTTTGTGGATCGCTCGCTCAGTTTATCCAAAAGCGGATTGAGCTATTGATGCGCCGGGCGTAGGTCAGGCGAAACGAAAGCAATGATACCGTTTGCCTCGTTAATTTTTTTCTTTAGTTTTATCGTTCTTTGAATACTGGTCCTTGCTTATATGAAACGTCTATGTCTCAGTGTTTTTAACCGAGAATTGCTGCCTTTGCTGTTGTATTTCCTACTGTGCCTCTATGTTTTATTTAATGCGTCATCATTTAAGTGTTTGCTTTTTCTGCTAATCAATAATTCTGTGTTTGTTACTCGCTTTCATCACTCTTGGCTTATTTTGTTCTGATATTCTTTTATGAGATAACGTAGTAGTTAAGCTCTTTAAAACGATTACAGTCTTTCTGCCGTAGGAACAATCTGAATGTTTCCAGAGGTATTCTACCGCCCTTCCTGTCGCCCAAATAATAGTCTTTTTGAAAATGTTTTTTGGGGAAAGCAAATGGCGCAGTATCTGTCTCATATATTATTGGACACATAGAAGGGATAAAGGAATGAAACGGAAGAGATAAAGGAGGGAGTGAAAGAAGAAAGGAAGAGAGAGGTGCCGTAGTGGAGGGCTCCGGAATAATTTTCACCACCTAGGGATCTTTAACGAGCACTGACATCGCACAGCATACGGGCGCCTTAGCATTTTCCTCCATAAAAACGCTGCTTTAATCATTTTTCTCTATAGGAACCCATTGTGAATCTGTCGATGTCATTGTTAAATTATATGATGCATTCGATGGCCCGAAATTTAACGTTCTGTAGCCTCTACAAATATATTGTTCCAATTCTGCATCGTACGTGAAACAGCCACGTGAACTTTAATTTGCAGCATTCATCGAACTTGAGCGCGAAGTTTTTCAGTATGAGAATCCACTTGCCTCGCATGTAGGCTTGTTGCAACACACGCTAAATATTGATTTATTGATTAATTGCTCCAAATTGTTTACATATTTGTACAGACTTCGAGTTTTCGTTGAGGTGACAATTTATTCCTCTTCAACGGTGTGTCAGTAAAAAACGACCAAGAGCGAAATGTTTTATTCTTCAAGACATAATAGCGTCACTTCTATTTTTTTTAGGAGGACTGGGGGGGAGGTGCGACACCTTTAACTTTAAAATTCGCCGCATGAAAAAAAAAACTAGACTTTCTTTTATTACAACTGTTTTAAGATGTAACCTTATTTGTGGTATGTTGCATTCGTCTACAGAAATATATAAATATTATCGCATATAATTCCAACTAACGACTATATTACTCATGCTGCTACACTTTCAAAGAGCCATGACATTAACCTTCAATATTTAGGTTCGGTTTTAATATATTTGAACAGTGTCCATATGAAATTATAAATTAACATTTAACGGAACGCAGGTAAATTCCTTATTTTAAAAACAAAGAAAGAAAAAAAACATATTCAACGACTGCGATACGCGCTGTTATGAGCCTACACTGATTTAGCAATACTTGTGCAGGGACAAGCAATCTGTTGAGGCTTAGCACTAAGTTAACTACACACTCCAACTGCTGCGCGAACACTGAAAACCCGGAAAGCATCCTCCAAGCAATCTCACACCAAGTACCATTAGAACACATTCGGTGCCGAACAATGCCCACGTAAGTTTGAAGCCTACAAGAATAAATGGTGCATTATAAGTAACGACCAGCTCCCCAAACGGATTTCAGGAGTGCGCGGAATTTAGTACAAATCCGGGGAGATTTAAAACCGCGATCTAAAATTTCCATTTACCTGCCCTTCCCTAGATCCCATTAAAAGCCCTCCCCCCCCCCCCCCCCCCCCCCCTCGTTGCAGGCCTTTCTACGCACATTTAAACCACATCCCGCGGTAGGCAAACGCATGTTCCTCGTAAGAGGCGCCCGGGACCAATAGTCGATGAATAAGCGCGCAATCTGGCGACCGCGCGCGTAATTCATGCGTCCAGAAGCGTCGAACACTGGAGCGCAGCATCGTTATACATTCAGCTTAATTAAAAGCGTGCAGCATGCTAAACGCTACCGATATCGCGTTGTAGCTCAATAGAGCGCCGAATTCCTGTATGGCTGCTACTTGAGTCGTGAACGCTTCTTCATGAACTGCTACTGGTGCCCGGCGTGCTTTGGGCAATCAAGGACAGCCAACGAATCATTCGATTACCAAGCGGTCAATAAATTAGAGAGAGGCGAGTGGCGTGAATGTGTGCGAGTGTTTGTAATGGTCTGAAACGAACATTTAGTGTACGGAACAATATAAAATAACAGAAGTTCATGCATTTCAAGCAGCTATATTTAGACTTAGCGGATAGATTCTAGTTATTTCCTAACGACCTCTCTCCCTTGTAATCTGTTTCGCTGTGCACTGTATGCACTGAATTGATCTCAGGCAAAGCAGTTTATCGCGAGCCTCTTCCTTCAGGTAGGAAGAAGAATACAAATCATTGAACTATAGTTTAGGTAATAACAATTGGCGATGAGGTGTTTCGCTTGTCGCAATCCGCCAGGTTTCACTGTGGCAGATTTTTTTTTTTTTTTGAGCGATAGCTACATTACGGTAGCATTTCGAGCCTTCAATGTGGCGGCGCCGCCATCCTGTGGCTGCGCCGTCACGCTGTCACGTGGTTGGTCACGTGGTGCGGAGCAGCTGCCGGCGCCATGGCTGATCACGTGGTTCGTCACGCGGTTGGTCACGTGACCAGCCACGTGGTGCGGAGCAGCTGCTGCTGCCGGCGGCGCGGCGCGCCGGCGAAACCGAGCTGCCACAGCTGTGCGCATGCGCTGTGTCAAGTGGGACGAAGATGAAGGAGGAACGCCCAGCGAAACAGAGCAGCGAAAGACTGACTTTGCATTGACTGCCGAGTTTCCCGTCATCAGCACACGCGCGCCGCGAAGACAACTGACTTTTTGACTGTTTGTGTAAATAATGTATATAGTATATTTATTTTGCATTTATAGTGTTCACTTTTAATGTTTTTATGCAGTGTATATCTATTTTATGTAGTGTACTATTTACCTCCCCCCATGTCTTTCTTCTGTCCCCTCACCTCTTTTATTTCATTTCTCCCACCTGCCTGCGATCCTTCTTTCCGCTGCCCCAGCTCAGGTGCCGCCGCACGTGATGGCAGATGCCGGGGCTAGCAAAAATCTTTTACCTTCCTTTTATGGTATTTAAATAAACCACTACCACCATTTCGACTGAGCAAGTTCCACTCGGCCAGCTGTAGCTACCGCGTCACTGCAGGTTTATCCAGAGCTAAACCACCGCCAATTTTTTCTCCAGTCAATTTCCGCGAGCAGGAAATGCATTGTAGAAACGCTTGCTATTCTTAACGAGGACTTGGAGCCATTGCACCCCTTCGGTCAATGAACCAAAGTTGAGGCGAAGGAATGGGAATAGATAAGGCATTGTTGTGATCGGAGGCCCCGAGAGCGGGAACAGACGAGCCCGGCAGGCGCCATCGAACTATGTTGACCAAAGGTGCTGTCGTCCTGAGAAGAGGATTAGGAACGCCTCCAGGCGACGGTGAGCTTTGACAAAAGGCCTCTCATCCCTTCATCCGGAGTATGGAATGCTGCGTTTCTCCCGAACTGCGCCCTCACGTGGACCGGCAGAAAGACCCGAACAAAGGCACCGGACCCGCCTCGTTCGCTTGCACTTGCACGGCCAGACAAAGCGGGGGCGGACACGGCTGATTCATCTTACCCTCTGGAATGCCCGGGGGCGTCAGGACGCATCTTTACACGGAGAGGATCACCGCCTGCTAAGCCAACGACCTTGTGCACCTGCTCAACCGGTCAGAAACAGGATTCCAGGACCTCAAGGCGCCAGGATTCCTTATCGACTGTGCACGTGTTTGTGGGGGCGGAGCGGTCACGAGGTTAGGGAAGAGACTATGAAGAGAGTGTCTGCCCATTGGACGCTTGATCAGCCACCGGTTTCCCTAGCTAGGTGCCTAGGGAATATCCACTGTATTTAAGCCGCGATTTGGCTGGTTTCACAGCACTTCATCTCAGACTTTTGGGTCTCCCTGCTTCTGTTGTAAATATGTAGCACTCCATCTCTGACTTTTGGGTCTCCCTGGTTCTGTTGTAAATATGTAGCACTTCATCTATGACTTTTGGTCTCCCTGCTTCTCTTGTAAATATGTAAATAAACCTTCAAGTTTACCAACCCTCCTGAAGGCTTCCCTCCGTCGTCTGCAGAGTTCATCGTCATGCGGTGAAGACCTCGGTTCCGATATCCAAGCATATCAGCATGCAATGCACGGTTCTGGCGGTCGCTTCAACAACATTCCCAGAAGTACCGATATGCTGACTGCAGGTTCACCATATGGTTGCGTGCAATCTTTTGTACTTGTTTGTACTCGAGAATCGCATCTGACTTGCCAATTATTACTTGGGCAACTATTAAGAGAGAGTGAAACAAATGGCGACGCTCGACAAACTCGGTAATCCATAGCTAAACTCAGTTACTCTTCTTCCTTCAGTTGAACACAACTACGAGGTAAAGCTCTGACCTCTTTTATGACATTCCAATCATCGACGATTTACTTACAGCTACAACGCCAACGAGGCTGCTTCCATTCTTTGGACCCACCACACAGACTCTAACGTCAGGCTAATGTTTTAAATGCCAACAGCTTTGAAAACGAAGCAAATTAACTGAGACACCTATTAAAAACTGAAGGCAAATCAAGAGAGCTAAAGGGGTAAGGGTGCCGATAAGGACGGTTAGAACACGTGTACAGCCTTGCACAGCGAGTCGAGCTTAGATTGCATTAACGAGACAGACACACACACTTCTCCCACAAAGGTCTCAATGGGGAGCCCGGCTGCGTGTGATAATGAATTAGAAACAAACGCGAACCAGCCGGAGCTCGTCGACTTGCACAGTGCTCCCTGTCAACAACCTCGACACTTGCGGTTGCGCTTACGAAGGCGCAAATTAACGTGGATGCTTAACCTATATTCAAATGCATGCAGCTCTACGAAACCAGAGCTGGAGATTATTCTTTTTAGTGGCGAAGTTAGAAAGCCGACAACTTGAAAGAAGGCCTCGAAACTCGAGCAAGTCTTTACGAATGGCGACATTCAGGCGGCCCAATTTAAGCGTACAATGGGCAAGCCAGCCCCAGCCAGTCACAAAAGCCTCCTTTCCTGCTATACGGCACTGTTACTTGCCGTGAGCTACTTTCTACAGCCCTGGCGAAATGTAGCGACAAAAAGTCTATTATACCGGCCGGAACAAAAGGCTCGATCATAGTTTTGCAACGCGTGCCGGTCTGTATTATCAGGCACCGCTATTAAAACCCCGCCCTCTTCACTGCTAACTCTTCCTGGGTCCATTTTTTATGCCTTAAATTACAAGCTCATTTGCTGCATTGTACGGCCTGACGCATGCGCACAGTGGAGTTCGCTGACCTTTCCGCAAACTCGTTGGTCGTGTGTTTGCAAGGAAGGCCGCTCGGAAGACGCCAACAAAGGGACCCGCCCCGTCCCGGCCTCCCCTGCTTGCGGCGGACGTCCTTATCTACTCCGCGCCGTCCCGGGCATAACCCGCCGGGAAGAGCCCTAACCAGATACAGCTGTTGACATGTGTGCGTTGCCAAGGGGTTGCCGAGGCTCCGGGAATGAAGGAGATACGGCTGGGTAGGAGCCGAGTGACCATGAAACCCGTTATTCCCGTAACGACCGTCTTCTTATCTTTCGATGTTCCGTGAGCAACTTTAGTGATGGTCTCGTCGGCATATGTTTGCCGCATGTGCGGAAGAGAAGATAAATGACAATGTTAGAAAAGTAGTAACGGCTGTGCCGTGGGTACCGTGGGAAAGGGTGGTCGCGTTTGTGCTGTTTGTGTATTTGATTGCAACCTCTCCTTTCCCAAATGTTTAATCAGCACTCTTTCTTCAATCTGTGATTAGTTGGCGGAAACCTTATTTTCCTTTCCCTAACGACTGATTGGTGAGGTGAGTCACTTGTAATCTTATTGGTTGCTGTCCCCGCCAAGGGCGGAGATGAAGAGGGTTTAAAAACAAACGTTCTGGGTTGAACGAGGGCTGAATTCGTCTGATCCACGATTTAGTCATGTAAATAGTTTCCTCCTTGCTTTGTTTCTTGTTTTTTTTTCTTATGTTGTAAACAAATAGTTAACCTTCTCCTTTCCTTGAGTAACGTGAATGTTTGCGAGTTAGAACCACCGGGTCATCAAGAAACCCCGATTTCATCATCAACAAGGTGTTTCCTCTCATCACCACCTGAAGGGGGAAACTCAACTCGCACCATGCACCTGCACGCGGCGCGATAATGACGGTGCAACACAAAAAGGGAGTAGTGGAATATTAGCGCCCGAAAGGAAGGAGAAAAAGAAGTGGAGAAGAGCCGGTAGGGATTGGAACGCGGCCGCTAAAAACTTCATTGTTTACGATTTCGAAACAACCTTTACAGGAAAGGCAGGAGTCGAACAGCCGTCACGTCAGGCTCGACAAAGAGAATAAGCAAGTACTCGCTTCTCCGAGAATAAACTTGTGAATAAAAACCTTAGTACATCTTGCGGAATGTGGTGCGGCAAGGCTTTACAAGTCATCTACAAGGGTCTTCAGATGGCATAAATTCTGGCTTTGAGAAATTATTCGGCTTCGTTGATGCGGAAAGCGATAGAATGGGGTTGTATATTGATAATAATGATATCCTAATTTAAACAAAGAAAAAATTCTCATGTTCATGACATGTAGTGCGGAGACAAGAAATAATATCGTGACGAAGTGGCTTCCAAAAGAAGGCAATCGGAGCAGGGGGAGGCCGATATTCAAGTGGGCGCAATAGAGGCGGTCCGAAGACAGGATTAATTGGAATAATAAAGAAAAGGCCTTTGCCTTGCATTGCATGCAGTTAAATGGGTGATTATGATGAGACATAAAAAATGACCTGCACGTGTATATTGAAAATCTTGCAATGCATAATGATGAAGGTTATGTATATTTATGGAGCCGGGAATGCGTGTTCATAAAGCCCCGTTGCGTAAGGTATTTTTCTGCTAGTCAAGGTGGGCTAGAAGACGAAGTTTCTTAAACATTTCACCGCAGATTAGACAACCATAAGACCAAGGGGAAAGTTGTACCTACATTATCACAGGTGACTACACGGTGGCACTGGGGATCGAACCCAGACCTCCCGCATGCGAGGCGGACGCTCAACTCTCAAGGCCACCGCTGCGGTATATCCAGCAGACCAAAGCAAATAACTGAAAAATCAGTTATAACTCTGCTATATTCGATTGACTGTGCTTTGCCTACATTGTAACAGCCCAAAAGGACTTACAAGTATTAATTGTTGTTCTGTGTGCGGTTTAATTTCTAACCTTCATGCAAGCGCTATTGAAAATAAAATAAGTAAAAGACGACAACCGGCATCAGAACCGCGAGATTTGTTACAGCCTGAGGAAGGAGACCTTGTAACGACTAGCACCCGGGATAACCTTATGATTAGACAAAAAAAAAAAAAAGCTTCAGAACGTAAAGCCTCAAACAACGAGGCGGCGGCAAAGTTCAAAAAGAGCGAAGGAATCTTCTTCGCAGGGTGTCTTCTCAAATGTCGCCCCCTGCAGCGTCTCCCTCGGTTCCTGGCGGGTTTTGATCCCATTCCCAGTAAGCTTCCGTGACCCCGGGGAAAAAAAAGGAGCAAAAAGTAAACAAACTCCACCACCACTCATTAGTGAAGGGAAACACGTCCCTCGTGACAACTCGACGCTTTTGAATCTACACTTTTTCTTTTTTTTCCCCCTTCGACGTCTCCGCGCATCGTTATAAAGAAAGACGCAACTTTGATCGTTGCCGCAGGCAGCACTTACTCCCTCAAACGTTTATTTCAGTTTACTCGTTTTTTTTTTCTTTTACTGCCGTCACGCTGCACTCCCTCCTTCGGGTGTTATTTGGGTGTAGACTTTTTTTTTTTTTACACCCCTCTAGATTCCCTACTCGCTGGGCTTCGGTGCTTTTTTTTTTCGGACTCGTCTGGAACCGCGCGTTCTCAGTGAGTCTGCCACGTGCGTGTTCTGCGTGTGGGCTCAACGGAGGCAGGAGTGCTGCCCTCTTGCGAGATTGGGATCGCTTCGGAGGAGAACGCCGCCATCTCCTCGTCGTCGCATCGGCCGCTCTGTAACGGATCAAGACTTGTGGGCGAGACGGGACGATGGTGATCTCTGTTGGGCAAACATGCCCCCCTCCCCCCCCCCCCCCCCCTCCATCGGATAAAAGGGAACCGCCAGAGTCATGGCCCCATTTTTTTTTCTTCTCTCGCTCATTTCGAGATTTTTTCTTTTCGTCACCTTACCCACTCGCTTCGCATTGAGGTTTCGGCGCAAGATAAAAAGAAATAAAAATTAACCGACAGGAATCTTATCTGGTTGGTCGGTTTATAGTTTTGTTGGGTTGAACGTTCCAAACCGAGTCAGGCTATGAGGGACGCCGCAGTGAAGTTCTCCAGAAATTTCGACCACCTGGAGTTCTTTAACGTGCACTGACATCGCAGTCGTGACTACTGCTCATGTAGCTTTCAGTAGCTATCGTGACTATCGTTCATCCCAAAAAGGGTGCAAAAATGGATGGCTTGAAAACTTCGAAAAGTCACGTCTCAAAGGTATTGTACAGGAGTTAAATTTCGCACTTCAGATGCCTAAGAAGTGATTGCGACACACATTTTTTGCTTAACCATTTTCATCAAAGGCCTCCAGCCGACGATGACAAGAGCTCGACAGCTGGACCTATGTGCCGCGGCGTAAGGTAATTCCAACGTGCACCGCGCTTATATTCCCAGTTACTTTTCTCCGTCAGCCAACTAAGAGGTTAACTAGGAGAAGAGCATAGTAGTGACGTAAAGAAAGTGGCGGGACAACGATTCCCTAATCTCCCAGTTTCCGCTAGGGATGTAGGAAAAAAGGGACACGTGTGCAGGTAGTCCTACTGGAGTTCTGAAATTAAACCCATCCGTCTGTAGCGGCAGCTGAGTGCCTCACAGCACGAGAAGGAAATGCTGGACAGTCGGGTGAATTATCGGAACACGATAGACTTCGTTGAACACACACAAAACGGAAAAGAAAACATTGCGTTGGAAAATGGGGGTCCAACAACGAATTAAGAGTCCCGTGGCGCACGCCCTGTTTCGATAACAGTGATTAGTAGCTGGACTTTTAGTGGGAATTAGTCGCTGTCACTGCGAACAAGACCGATTGGCCCGATAAGAAAGACTTAATGAGGCTTGCATAGCGAATAAAGCGGGGCGCGAATAACAGCAACGAAATCTAAAAGAAGACATTAGTCTCAGCTCTAGAATGGTGAAGAACGAAAGGTATGTCCCGGAACGGAATTGGCGACAGCAAATTGGCGCATTCTATTACTTTTGCTTTTCAGGTTAGTATAATTAGTATCTGCTTAAGGAAACGCTGTGCAGCTATAGACAGCAAATTTGAGGAGTGCTAGCCATGCCATTAGCTCAAAAAAAGGTAAAAATTTATTTGTTCACAGCGACAAAGAGATAGAGAAGAAATGTTTCTTTGTTACTTTCGTAGGACACTGAATTAATCTAATTTTTATTTCCTTAAAAAGGAAGGACATCTCGCCCATATGTGTACGATTCCTTCACTCAGCCGGAACTGTACAACCAGGAAGGACAAGAAAAAAAAGAAGGCGCAAAGACAAAAACACGAGCACGACTTTACAGTCAGTGGTTGACAAAATTTATACACGCATTTTAAGTCTTTTTCCCGTTTTTAGTTCGCAAGAACATAGAAGGATGCGTTGGTTTCTGGCAGTTGCGATGGCTACTGCTTATCGAAGACCTGAATTGAACAAGGAGACAAGAACTTACAACATAACTCACAACAGTATAAAAATGGACAACACGGAACGCAAAATAATGTCCAATAAGCAACAAATCACTGACATCTAGAAAGCGTTAAAGACCAGAAAACGTAAACTGCAGAGAATGCTAAAAATGCAACAAAAAGACAGGTCCAAATAACCGAAATTAAAGATTCTCCCCAACCGATAGTAGAAATAGCAATCGAACTTTACTAGATAAATTTATGTAAGTTTGTGCGATGTGAGTGCACGTTAAAAAGTTTTTGCGATGTGAGTATACGTTAAAGATCCCCAGGTGGTCGAAATTATTCCGGAGCCCTACACTACGGCACCCCTTTCTTCCTTTCTTCTTTCACTACCTCCTTTATCACTTTCCTTGCGGCACGGTTCTGGTGCCCATCGAGATGTGAGACAGTTACTGCGCCATTTCCTTTTCTCAAACAAAAAAGAAGAGAGGACACACGCTTCCCGAATATAATAATAATAATAATAATAATAATCAATCAATCAATCAATCAATCTTTATTTTTTCGGTGCCCAGGAACAACCCAAAGGTCTTGGTGCTGGTACACCATTCACACGCACAAAATGTACATTTATTTCACTACAAAGGAAGACACTCAGGGGAGGTAATGCAGCAGTCAAGGCGATAGAAAAAAAAGACACATAAACTAGGCGCGACAGCAAGCATGAAACAAAAAAGCGAGAACAAGGAAACAGCGAGAACAGCGGTAAATGAAAACAGCTAGAACAGGCAACAGACATATAAATAACTAATAAAACAATAAACAAAGAGAATGAACACAAGAACGACCGATAACAGCCAAGTACAGCATATATCAAAATACAAACAAGAATAAAGCCAATACTAATATGAACGAATAAGAGATCTCTGAAATACAAGCTAGAAATACAATCATACACAATAAGAAATGTAATTAGTGAACGCGTTACATAATAATAATAATAATAATAATAATAATAATAATAATAATAATAATAATAATAATAATAATAATTGTTTTTTGGGAAAGGAAATGGCGCAGTATCTGTCTCATATATCGGCGGACACCTCAACCGCGCCGTGAGGGAAGGGATAAAGGAGGGAGTGAAAGAAGAAAGGAAAAGAGAGGTGCCGTAGTGGAGGGCTCCGGAATAATTTCGACCACCTGGGGTTCTTTAACGTGCACTGACATCGCACAGCACACGGGTGCCTTAGCGTTTTTCCTCCGTAAAAACGCAGCCGCCGCGGTGGGGTTCGAACCCGGGTACTCCGGATCAGTAGTCGAGCGCTCTAACCACTGAGCCTATGCGGCGGGTCGAATATCATCCCCATCATCTGTTCCACCGACGCTCCTAGCTGCACGCAACAGTGACCACCACCAGATCATCTGGGTGCGTACCGTGAGACGAACGACACAGCGAGGAATCGTCCTCGGGCTGAGGAAATACGTGGAAGCTGGGATCGATCAATCGGTGCGGGTCACGCGAGAGAGCCATCAACTCCCCGAGATCTACGCACTGGCTTCGTTTATTTCTTCTTTTCTTCCCGGTTTTTCGACCATATCGCTCCTAACTTCCGGGGTAGCCACACCCATTACTCAAATTGAAATGCCTCCGCCCTGGGCATATTGCTGCCTCATTAGTAGCCCTGGCCACGTGCTCTCCAATACCGATAACAGCACAGAACTACACAGAGCCCATGGCGCTTAGAGAAGAGCCAGCATTACTAGGAATACAGAGTAAAAAAAACAAAACAAAGCATTCGTAAAAAGAATAAAACCTGTGAGATCTTCCAGAGCCCCGTGTACTTCTAGTACGTGAATCGCCATGTCGAAAATAAAAGCAATTCTATGAGATGAACTTTATTGCTTGGTATTTCATGCTAAATGCATGCAGTTGATACTTTCTGACCGGTTTTTGAATGGGTAAGCACAAAACGCGCGCTTCAATTTTGTGCTCTGTTTTCCTTTCATCATGACAACGCAGCGTTCGGTACTTTTTGGCATATCCACAGTAATCTTCTGCAACAGTCAGTATACTAAGGCATTGGTGTCGATCTCACTTGTGCTGCTAGCCTGACTACTTTCGTTTTAGTTTGTGGGCCTTGAATTGCACCATTGTTCAGATTAGAGCTCCTTATTGACAGCAAGGCAAATGCCTATTGGAGAAAACGCACACTGCCTTCTAGAGAGCACTACCTATCTACTCCACTGTGACTGCATTAGTGACAAGCGGATGCTTCGTCCGGTGCAATGAACACTTAGCTCTATGAAGGATTTTCTGGACTGCAAGTGCCATCGGTGTTCTGGTGTTTTGCTGGCAATTAACAATATTTAAGTGCAGCTTTTATCCACGTGCCATCGCCCGATGGAACGGGCTTTATGGAAATATTGGTTCCCTTCGACTGAATCTTGTTTTGTTGGAAATTGTGGAGAATAGCAGTGCCTCGCTCTCTTTTCGCGAACAGTGTAGACCATTAGCACTGCTGTCCGCTTTCCAATGTTTAGCTTACTGCCCTAACTTCATTTTTGGCTGTATGTATACAGCTTGAGCTACATTTTTGCCATGACACGTAGTCTTGGTTAAGATGTGCATTGGAAATGGGCCATTTCTGATGACTGCCTACATGTATTTCCTATTTATTTCCTAGTGTGGCCAGTCACCAGAATGTCCCACTTATGCCTATGTAGTCCAGGAGTAATTGCAAGTGCGTGGGTGCATACTTGGGGACGATGGTACTGTGTGGCAGAGGTATATGGCTTTCATTTCTCCTCGTCATTGGGGGAGAGGGAAGCCTAAGAGTTCTTTTTGTACCCCTGCTTTTGAGATAAAACGTTGCTCGATGAATCCCTCCGCACAGAGCTTAATGGGCACTGTTAAGAAGCGACTAATCCACAGAAGGCTGAAACTGGCACCACTAAGTACGAGAACGGCATAATTCACCAGCTTTCGGCAAAGCGGCAGCGCCGGGGGGCTAACGCGTAGGCTTCGATCCGGAGGACCACCCGCGTCGTCGAAATCTGGCATCTCGGAGACCCGCCTTTCCTCGAGCGAGGAGAGGCGCTTTAGTCTTTCCGCCGAAGGTCGCCTACGGGTTTCCGCACCTACAAATCGGCTTAGCAAGTTGCGAACCACCCGCAGTGATCGAACGAAACCGATGGCAGGTTACGGCCAATAGACGGAAGACACACGGACAAGGAACTCTATGCCGAGGTACGTGCAGAGTATGGGTCGGATACGGGTAAGGGTAGGATATGCATATAGATATGGGCAGGGGCCGAGGCTAAGGCAAAAACAGGGTTACGGGAATGTTCGCAGTACGAAGTACGTAAGTGACAAGCTTCAAACCACTGTATGTATATAAATATAGGGGACTCTGCTTTCAATTCCATTGCGATGCCTGTGAAGCTTTGCACATGCATACTCCGTGCTGCGAACATGTGTGTGTGTATATATATACAGTATATGTACCATTGCCTTGAAATTCACAGCTTCGACTGTTTCCTTTGGCTAATAACGGACAGTGGTTTGCCTGTGGGATGCCATAAGGAATTAAAGGGGACCTCTCGTGTAGCGATACACGAATCTCAGCGTATCATGTTGTGTACGGGAGTCGTTTCCAAACCACATAACCACGTTTAAAACCACATAACGCATTCTATACCAACGGGTCATGTGACAATAAATGAGTAACATGGCCGATTATTATAACCGATGGATGTTCAGTGACCCATGGTTCATGTGAGCGATGGGTGCCATTACCCACGATGACGACAGAGTTGATGGTTACGTGATGATGAGCCATTCGTTCGAACGACGTGATCGCGACGTGATTCCGCTCTAAACTGCTTGAGGCTGTAAACTGCAAACCACTTAGAACTGGTCATTGTAAAATAGAATTCGTAGCTTACCTTACTTGTGATAACGAGTGCAAACGTCGTTTCTAGGTGGCTTCTAATAGTTTAGCGGTTATTGCTTAGTTCCTAGTTCGCTTTTTTCGCAAACTATCTTTATTTCAACAACTGCGAGCTGTACCAAGTGTCGTGCTTTAGGTATAAAAAAAACTGAGTCAACTCATAGTTTTATATTTCGGGCAGTGCGGCGACATTGCGAAATGTTCGCAAAAAAAAAAAAACGAAGATGTAGAAACTTTGCTGTTCAAAAAGCTCCGATACACCCAGTTCAATGTGCTTGCATAATGTGAAAATTAATATCTCTTTTCATGTCCTTTTCCTCGATATCGCTGTCAGTGAAAAATACAAAAAAACACAAGCGATTATCCTGCCAATGGCAGATCTAAGCACGATCAGAAAGTTTAACTGAAGGGGGCAGAGAACCTATCGTGCTCTTTCACTGCGTGGCAATCAACGTCGCCGGAACTGTCATATTTTTTAATTATGAAATTCACGAATCTTCTTGGTTCCTCAACAGGCAGTGCATGTCGAAAAACTCGAATGTGGAAGTGGTACTGCAAGGGGCACTACCGCCTCTAATGCTTGCAGCTATGAGCCGATAGCTTAGTATGAGATAACAAGAAATGAGCTTGTCTTAGAATTGTCTTAGAATCATCTATTTTCGGTTGACACACCTATGCACGGTTTTCTTTATTTTCAGGGTGCGACAAACAGAATGAACCATGAGAGAATTCGAGAGCTTCTCTGAAGTCCATGTCATTTTTGACAAAGTGAACAATCCATACACCGTTTCCATCGGTCCCAAACAAATCCAGGACAAAGCACAATGGAGCCGCGAATCAATTTCCGCCACCAGTTTACGATGAGACCTTGGATAACAGGCGCTGATCAACGTATATGTGAGAAGGCGACTACAACCGAAATGCGAGTGAAAAACACGTGGGAGTAATAATAGATCCGTCCACGTGCCTGCTCAGACAGCTATTTTCTTTTCAGAGCCTGGTTCGGAGAAAAGGAAGAACTCCCGTTAGCAACAAAGAAAATTCGGGTCACAACACAGCAGGTAAGCGAATGCGAAGAATGTGGAAGGAGGACCTGCCAACTATACAGGCAAGGGTCTGTACGATGAAAGCCATTTCATCTTCGTCACTTGTAAGAGCTGACGAATTGATGGGAAAACAGGTGCGGCCTTAAGAACCTTCGTACGAAACATATCGAATGGCAAGAATTCAGTACATAATGCACAAATGAAGGAGATTCCAGAGCAGAGCGGGGCCCAATAAATAATCAAACCCAGAAAGGAAAGAATCCCTTACTCAGTCTTTCCTCTTTACTGTAAACGTTGCTAGCCTGAAAGCAGGCATGTTGGCTGGCACTTAATTTTGTTCCTTCGAATTGGAACTTCGCATTCATTACGCCTGTCGAGACTAGACTGATAGGTAACTTGTCTCGCCGTGAGATGCAGGCGTTAGCAGTTGTCGGCCTGCCAATAATAGAACCGCCGTGTCTTTCCGAAAACATTACGGCAGCTTTCTTGGCTAAATATTCTCTCGCTCTTTTTCGCCGTCTCTGCAACTTATTGTTACTTTTGCATCTTCCCTTAGAACTTACTGCGCCTGTAGTACGTTTCATTTCCTATGTGCAGCCTCGTTTGCTGTGGACATGAGGGCCTTACATGGACAATAATGTCCTCTACGGTCTGAAACTTTAGCGCAACAATGGGATGAATAGATAGATTTTCGATTGGCATTTCACCCGAATCGAGGCCGTGTTTGGCCCGCCGCGGTGGCATAGTGGTTATGGCGCTCGGCTGCTGGCCCGAAAGACGCGGGTTCGATCCCGGCCGCGGCGGTCGAATTTCGATGGAGGCGAGATTCTACACACCCGTGTACTGTGCGATGTCAGTGCACGTTAAAGAACCCCAGGTGATCTAAATTTCCGGAGCCCTTAACTACGGCGTCTCTCATAGCTTGAGTCGATTTGGGACGTTTAACCCATATAAACCAAACCGAACCGACGCTGTGACTAGCTCCACTCTTTTCAGTAAATTTAAGCTGCGATCTTAATTATTTCATACCTTTTTAACTCCCGGCTATATTGCAGTTATTTGCCATTTTGAGCTATTTTCTTTGCATGTTTTCAGCAACAACCTTTTATACGGCACCGTGTGCCGTCGCTGCTAGGCAACTTAGGTCATTTTTAAACAAGAACACGCGGCGTCTGCTCGAGCATTGTTATTAAGCATCATATCACATTAAAAAGTGTGCTACGCCCAGTCTGCCTAATAAATTAAAACAGAGGAGCGCATGCAGCATCTGTTATGCGTCCTCGAAGACTAAGATTTGAAGTGGCATCAAAGGGTATCTCTGTCACACAGGAATCCATGAAACTACACGTATTTCAGGACTGGCCGATATGTAATGTAATATGTATGTAATAAATAAATAAACAAGCCATTTTTAAAATTATTAACAACACTGTCACCATGTGCGATTTACATGTACCTTTGTATAAAGTGAAAAAGTTCCTTCTCTGCTGTTCCTTTCTTTTTTTGTTGCAGTTTTTCATATGTATGTGAACCCGATCCTTTTACGGCCTCAAAGTGAGTCCGCCATTATGTAATAAGTAAATAAATATGCATTTCTCGTCGATTATGACGCCATGTAGTGGAGTTTAAATTCCTCAAGCCGAAAACTGGAAAAGGGCGACAAACTCCCTGGAGCAAACCATTAGTGAGTGCTGATGGCCCTTTGCACGTAGCCCGTGAGTGAGTGATTGGAGTGGTTAGTTCTTCACTGTTTTCATGGAAAACTACTCCATGAGAAAGGAGGAATGGCCTAACGGTCGTCAGAAAGCAGTTAGTCCCGTAAAGACCTGCCCTTGTGACACTTCGAACCTCTTTGCCGAGGAGTACAACAAAAAAGGCAGATACAAAAAAGACAAAAAAAGACAGATACAACGACAAAAAAGACATGCACAACGGATCGCAAAACGACCGTTTGAAGTGTTCCCTCGGTCGGCCCGAAAGTACATCCGTCCGTCGTAGCAATCAAAGCAAGTGCGAAAGAGTAACAGGGCGTGACAACTCATTCGTCGCAGCGCATCCCGAGCACATCACCTGCTCTCGAGCAACGCCACCGGAACGGAGGCGGTCTCTACGCTGACTAACCTGCGAGAAACGAATGAGCGCCTCTTACCGACAAGCACAGCTCACTGCCTCCTCCTCTCGAGGACCTTTGACACTGGGCCGTCTGTTTTAACGCGCTCCGCTACACGACGGCCTTACCTACACGCGTAGAGAGAATTATAGAGGGAAGAGAGAAGAAAAAAGAGTGACGACCGTGAAGGAAGGGGGAGCAGGTGTGTGCTGCTTACGACGACGTGTCGGTCATTAGTTTTGAAAGGGGCCTCAGGTTGACACCGGTCGCTGTACGCGTGTCTCGCCGAAGTGGCGCCCCTTCACTGCCTGCCCCCCCCCCCCCCCCCCCAAAAAAAAGAAACCCTCCCACGTGCGTTGATTTACCACCGCTGACGTGCCGCTTCCAGTAGGTAGAGGGGTCAGGAGAGCAACTGTTGATGTTGTTGGTTTGTAAGTTTATGACAAAGGTGCTGAGGGGGTTGACAAGGTCGACCTTGGCACAGTGACAGTGGAGGCGCTTGGATATAATAAATGATTACACAACCAAACAGCTTCGTTAAAAGCAGATGTGGGGGTGCGTTTTTTTTTTCCCCTTCTTTGTATAAGACATTCCTTGCAAGAAAGCAAACCGTGGAAGGTGACACGTGAATTCTATTTTTCAGATGCTACCGCAAGCAGAGACGTTGTGCCTGTCTTACGCTTACATTGGGGTCTGAAGCAGAAACCTCTCACCCCACTTGTCACTTTTAACGCCGACGAATGGCCCCCACCCCCAACCCAGTTAACTGACACGATACTTTCCACGGACACGTTTATTCGTAGATTGCATACATTCGTGGCACTGCCACGCATTGGAATAATTCGTTATTGACTTTTGTGCAGAACGACGTTCTATTTACATCGTTTATGTATTTTTGTTTTCTTCGCCCGTTTGCCGCCCCGCGTGGATCCGTGCAAGGTTTACGTTATTGAGTATATAAACGAAATAATTTACCATTTGAATAAACTTATGAACTCGCGATATTTAATTCATAGAGGATAGTGTACCAATATCGAGCAAGACGTACAGAGCCATGTGACGCGTTCTTGAAGGTTCGAAGACACAAGCTGAATACGGGATGTCCTCTTGCTTCGACGATTGCTCTCTATTGATGTTGTCTTCGCGCCTAAAGTTCTGCCAATCCGCAGCGTGTGAGACAAACGCTGTCGATTGTGACCAAATCAAACTATTTAATGCGTTCGCAGAGATGGAATCGGCCATTCTTAGACCAAATTGGTTGTCCCAAAACAAAAGCATATAACATTCTCCTTTCTGACAGAGGGCTCTATTTTCCAGTACTCATAGCGACAATACCTTTGTAATTGCAGTTGTGTAATTGCAGGATATGTCATTACGTCATTCAGCAGCAGCCTGGATACGCCCACTGCAGGGCAAAGGCCTCTCCCATATCTCTCCAATTAACCCTGTCCTGGCCAACTGCGGCCA